>NC_060146.1:10740782-10918179 GCF_021461385.2 Schistocerca piceifrons | reverse complement strand
GTATTTAATTCTGATGCAAATTCTGTGTTTCATCGTCAATAAGAAGCTGAGAGGGATACAGTAAACCTGAAGTGATGCATCGGAATCTATAACTAGTCTCACAGGAATGGTTCAAATCGTAGACGGTATGAAGGGTCAGTTTTCATGTACTTAAGTCAGCATTGTGCTTTTTCTATTTAATTCCGATGCAATATCTGTGTTTCATCATCAATAAGAAGGTCAGAGGGATACAGTAAACCTGAAGTGAAGCATCGGAATCTATAACTAGTGTCACAGGAATGGTTCAAACATAGAGAGTAAGAAGAGTCAGTTTACTTGTACTTAAGTCGGCATTGTGCCTTTTGTATTTAATTCCGATGCAATTTCTTTGTGTCATCGTCAATAAGAAGGTCAGAGGGATACAGTAGACCAGTAGTGAAGCATCGGAATCTATAACTAGTGTCACAGGAATGGTTCAAACATAGACATTAAGAAGAGTCAGTTTACTTGTACTTAAGTCGGCATTGTGCCTTTTGTATTTAGTTCCGATGCAATTTCTGTGTTTCACCGTCAATAAGAAAGTCAGAGGGATACAGTAAACCTGAAGTGAAGCATCGGGGTCTATAACTAGTGTCACAGGAATGGTTCAAAACATAGACACTAAGAAGAGTCAGTCTCCTTGTACTTAAGTCGGCATTGTGCCTTTTGTTTGTATTCCGATGCAATTTCTGTGTTTCATCGTCAACAAGAAGGTCAGAGGGATACAGTACACCTGAAGTGAAGCATCGGAATCTATAACTAGTGTCACAGGAATGGTTCAAAACATAGACAGTAAGAAGAGTCAGTTTCCTTGTACTTAAGTCGTCATTGTGCCTTTTGTATTAATTCCGTTGCAATTTCTGTGTTTCATCGTCAGTAAGAAGGTCACAGGGATACATTAAACCTGAAATGAAGCATCGGAATCTATAGCTAGTGTCACAGGAATGGTTCAAAGCATAGACAGTAAGGAGAGTCAGTTTTCTTCTAATTAAGTCGGCATTGTGCCTTTTGTGTTTAATTCCGATGCAATTTCTGTGTTTCATCGTCATTAAGACCGTCAGAGTGATACAGCAAACCTGAAGTAAGCATCGGAATCTAAAACAGGTCTCACAGGAAAGGTTCAAAACATAGACAGTAAGAAGAGCCAGTCTTCTTGTACTTGAGTCGGCATTGTGCCTTTTCTATTTAATTCCGATGCAGTTTCTGTGTTTCGTCGTCGATAAGTTGGTCCAAGGGATATAGTAAACCTGAAGTGAAGCATTGGAATCTAAAACCGGTCTCACAGGAAAGGTTCAAAACATAGACAGTAAGAAGAGCCAGTCATCTTGTACTTGAGTGTGCATTGTGCCTTTTGTATTTAATTCCGATGCAATTTCTGTGTTTGATCGTCAATAAGAAGGTCAGAGGGATACAGAAAACCTGAAGTGATGCATCGGAATCTATAACTAGTCTCACAGGAATGGTTCAAAACATGGACAGTATGAAGAGTCAGTTTACATGTACTTAAGTCGGCATTGTGCCTTTTCTATTTAATTCCGATGCAATTTCTGTGTTTCGTCGTCAATAAGAAGGTCCAAGGGATGTAGTAAACCTGAAGTGAAGCATTGGAATCTGAAACCGGTCTCACAGGAGAGGTTCAAAATATAGACTGTAAGAAGAGCGACTCTTCTTGTACTTGAGTCGGCATTGTGCTTTTCTATTTAATTCCGATGCAATTTCTGTGTTTCGTCGTCACTAAGAACGTCAGAGGGATACAGTGAACCTGAAGTGAAGCATTGGAATCTATAACTAGTGTCACGGGAACGGTTCAAACATTGACAGTAAGAAGAGTAAGTTTCCGTGTGCTTAAGTCAGGATTGTACCTTTCCTATTTAATTCCGATGCAATTTCTGTGTTTCGTCGTCAATAAGAAGGTCCAAGGGATACAGTAAACCTGTAGTGAACCATCGGAATCTAAAACCTGTCTCACAGAAAAGTTTCAAAACATAGACAGTAAGAAGAGCCAGTCTTCTTGTACTAGAGTCGGCATTGTGCCTTTTGTATTTAATTCCGATGCAATTTCTGTGTTTCATCGTCAAAAAGAAGGTCAGATGGATACAGTAAACCTGAAGTGATGCATCGGAATCTGTAACTAGTCTCACAGGAATGGTTCAAAACATAGACAGTAAGAAGAGTCAGTTTTCATGTACTTAAGTCGGCATTGTGCCTTTTCTATTTAATCCGATGCAGTTTCTGTGTTTCGTCGTCAACAAGAAGGTCCAAGGGATACAGTAAACCTGAAGTGAAGCATTGGAATCTAAAGCCGGTCTCACAGGAAAGGATCAAAACATAGAAAGTAAGAAGAGCTAGTCGTCTTGTACTTATGTCGGCATTGTGCCTTTTGTATTTAATTCCGATGCAATTTCTGTGTGTCATCGTCAACAAGAAAGTCAGAGGGTTACTGTAAACCTGAAGTGAAGCATCGGAATCTATAGCTAGTGTCACAGGAATGGTTCAAAGCATAGACAGTAAGAAGAGTCAGTTTACTTGTACTTCAGTCGGCATTGTGCCTTCTGTATTTAATTCCGATGCAATTTCTGTGTTTCATCGTCTATACGTCGGTCAGAGGGATACAGTGAACCTGAAGTGAAGCATCGGAATCTATAACCATTGTCACAAGAATGGTTCAAAACATAGACAGTAAGAAGAGTCAGTCTTCTTGTACTTAAGTCGGCATTGTGCATTTTGTATTCAATTCCGATGCAATTTCTGTGGATCATCGTCAATAAAAAGGTCAGAGGGTTACAGTAAACCTGAAGTGAAGCTTCGGAATCTGTAACTAGTGTCACACAAATTGTTCAAATCATAGACAGTAAGAAGAGTCAGTTTACTTGTACTTAAGTCGGCATTGTGCCTTTTGTATTTAATTCCGATGCAATATCTGTGTTTCATCGTCACTAAGAGGGTCAGAGGTATACAGTTAACCTGAAGTGAAGCATCGGAATCTCTAACTAGTGTCACAGGAATGGTTTAAAGCATAGACAGTAAGAAGAGTCAGTTTTCTTACAATTAAGTCGGCATTGTGCCTTTTGAATTTAATTCCGATGCAATTTCTGTGTTTCATCGTCATTAAGGCGGTCAGAGTGATACAGCAAACCTGAAGTGAAGCATCGGAATCTATAACTAGTGTCACAGGAATGGTTCAAAACATAGACAGTACGAAGAGTCCATTATCTTGTACTTAAGCCGGCATTGTGCCTTTTCTCTATAATCCCATAGCAATTTCGGTGTTTCGTCGTCAATAAGAAGGGCCAAGGGATACAGTAAACCTGAAGTGAAGCATCGGAATCTAAAACCGGTCTCAGAGGAAAGGTTCAAATCATAGACAGTAAGAAGAGCCAGTCTTCTTGTACTTGAGTCGGCATTGTGCCTTTTCTATTTAATTCCGATGCAATTTCTGTGTTTCACCGTCAATAAGAAAGTCAGAGGGATACAGTAAACCTGAAGTGAAGCATCGGGGTCTATAACTAGTGTCACAGGAATGGTTCAAAACATAGACACTAAGAAGAGTCAGTCTCCTTGTACATAAGTCGGCATTGTGCCTTTCGTTTGTATTCCGATGCAATTTCTGTGTTTCATCGTCAACAAGAAGGTCAGAGGGATTCAGTAAACCTGAAGTGAAGCATCGGAATCTATAACTAGTGTCACAGGAATGGTTCAAAACATAGGTAGTAAGAAGAGTCAGTTTCCTTGTACTTAAGTCGCCATTGTGCCTTTTGTATTAATTCCGATGCCATTTCTGTGTTTCATCGTCAGTAAGAAGGTCACAGGGATACAGTAAACCTGAAGTGAAGCATCGGAATCTATAGCTAGTGTCACAGGAATGGTTCAAAGCATAGACAGTAAGGAGAGTCAGTTTTCTTATAATTAAGTCGGCATTGTGCCTTTTGTGTTTAATTCCGATGCAATTTCTGTGTTTCATCGTCATTAAGACCGTCAGAGTGATACAGCAAACCTGAAGTGAAGCATCGGAATCTAAAACCGGTCTCACAGGAAAGGTTCAAAACATAGACAGTAAGAAGAGCCAGTCATCTTGTACTTGAGTGTGCATTGTGCCTTTTGTATTTAATTCCGATGCAATTTCTGTGTTTGATCGTCAATAAGAAGGTCAGAGGGATACAGTAAACCTGAAGTGATGCATCGGAATCTATAACTAGTCTCACAGGAATGGTTCAAAACATGGACAGTATGAAGAGTCAGTTTACATGTACTTAAGTCGGCATTGTGCCTTTTCTATTTAATTCCGATGCAATTTTTGTGTTTCGTCGTCAATAATAAGGTCCAAGGGATATAGTAAACCTGAAGTGAAGCATTGGAATCTGACACCGGTCTCACAGGAGAGGTTCAAAACATAGACAGTAAGAAGAGCGACTCTTCTTGTACTTGAGTCGGCATTGTGCTTTTCTATTTAATTCCGATGCAATTTCTGTGTTTCGTCGTCACTAAGAACGTCAGAGGGGTACAGTGAACCTGAAGTGAAGCATTGGAATCTATAACTAGTGTCACAGGAACGGTTCAAACATAGACAGTAAGAAGAGTAAGTTTCCGTGTGCTTAAGTCAGGATTGTACCTTTTCTATTTAATTCCGATGCAATTTCTGTGTTTCGTCGTCAATAAGAAGGTCCAAGGGATACAGTAAACCTGAAGTGAACCATCGGAATCTAAAACCTGTCTCACAGAAAAGGTTCAAAACATAGACAGTAAGAAGAGCCAGTCTTCTTGTACTAGAGTCGGCATTGTGCCTTTTGTATTTAATTCCGATGCAATTTCTGTGTTTCATCGTCAAAAAGAAGGTCAGAGGGATACAGTAAACCTGAAGTGATGCATCGGAATCTATAACTAGTCTCACAGGAATGGTTCAAAACATAGACAGTAAGAAGAGTCAGTTTTCATGTACTTAAGTCGGCATTGTGCCTTTTCTATTTAATTCCGATGCAGTTTCTGTGTTTCGTCGTCAACAAGAAGGTCCAAGGGATACAGTAAACCTGAAGTGAAGCATTGGAATCTAAAGCCGGTCTCACAGGAAAGGATCAAAACATAGAAAGTAAGAAGAGCCAGTCATCTTGTACTTATGTCGGCATTGTGCCTTTTGTATTTAATTCCGATGCAATTTCTGTGTTCCATCGTCAATAAGAAGGTCCAAGGGATACAGTAAACTTAAAGTCAAGCATCGGAATCTAAAACTGGTCTCACAGGAAAGATTCAAAGCATTGACAGTAAGAAGAGTCCATTACCTTGTACTTAAGTCGGCATTGTGCCTTTTCTGTATAATCCCATAGCAATTTCGGTGTTTCGTCGTCAATAAGAAGGGCCAAGGGAAACAGTAAACCTGAAGTGAAGCATCGGAATCTAAAACCGGTCTCAGAGGAAAGGTTCAAAACATAGACAGTAAGAAGAGCCAGTCTTCTTGTACTTGAGTCGGCATTGTGCCTTATGTATTTAATTCCGATGCAATTTCTGTGTTTCACCGTCAATAAGAAGCTGAGAGGGATACAGTAAACCTGAAGTGATGCATCGGAATCTATAACTAGTCTCACAGGAATGGTTCAAAACATAGACAGTATGAAGAGTCAGTTTTCATGTACTTAAGTCGGCATTGTGATTTTTCTATTTAATTCCGATACAGTTTCTGTGTTTCGTCGTCGATAAGAAGGTCCATGGGATATAGTAAACCTGAAGTGAAGCATTGGAATCTGAAACCGGTCTCACAGGAAAGGTTCAAAACATAGACAGTAAGAAGAGCCAGACTTCTTGTACTTGAGTCGGCATTGCGCTTTTCTACTTAATTCAGATGCAATTTCTGTGTTTCGTCGTCAATAAGAGGGTCAGAGGGATACAGTGAACCTGAAGTGAAGCATGGGAATCTATAACAACTGTCACAGGAATGGTTCAAACGTAGACAGTAAGAAGAGTAAGTTTCCGTGTGCTTAAGTCGGCATTGTACCTTTTCTATTTAATTCCGATGCAATTTCTGTGTTTCGTCGTCAGTACGAAGGTCCAAGGGATACAGTAAACCTGTAGTGAAGCATCTGAATCTAAAACCTGTCTCACAGGAAAGGTTCAAAACATAGACTGTAAGAAGAGCCAGTCTTCTTGTACTCGAGTCGGCTTTGTGCCTTTTGTATTTAATTCCGATGCAATTTCTGTGTTTCATCGTCAAAAAGAAGGTCAGAGGGATACAGTAAACCTGAAGTGATGAATCGGAATCTATAACTAGTCTCACAGGAGTGGTTCAAACATAGACATTAAGAAGAGTCAGTTTTCTTGTACATTAGTCGGCATTGTGCGTTTCTATTTAATTCCGATGCAATTTCTGTGTTTCGTCGTTAATAAGGAGGTCCAAGGGATACAGTAAACCTGAAGTGAAGCATCGGAATCTATAACTACTGTCACAGGAATGGTTCAAACGTAGACAGTAAGAAGAGTAAGTTTCCGTGTGCTTAAGTCGGCATTGTAGCTTTTCTATTTAATTCCGATGCAATTTCTGTGTTTCGTCGTCAGTACGAAGGTCCAAGGGATACAGTAAACCTGAAGTCAAGCATCGGAATCTAAAACTGGTCTCACTGGAAAGGTTCAAAGCATAGACAGTTAGAAGAGCCAGTCTTCTTGTACTTGAGTCAGCATTATGCCTTTTGTATTTAATTCCGATGCAATTTCTGTGTTTGATCGTCAATATGAAGCTGAGAGGGATACAGTAAACCTGAAGTGATGCATCGGAATCTATAACTAGTCTCACAGGAATGGTTCAAAACATAGACAGTAACAAGAGTCAGTCCTCTTGTACTTATGTCAGCATTGTGCCTTTTCTATTCAATTCCGATGCAATTTCTGTGTTTCATCGTCAATAAGAAGGTCAGAGGGATACAGTAAACCTGAAGTGAATCATCGGAATCTATAACTAGTCTCACTGGAAAGGTTCAAAACATAGACAGTTAGAAGAGCCAGTCTTCTTGTACTTGAGTCAGCATTATGCCTTTTGTATTTAATTCCGATGCAATTTCTGTGTTTGATCGTCAATATGAAGCTGAGAGGGATACAGTAAACCTGAAGTGATGCATCGGAATCTATAACTAGTCTCACAGGAATGGTTCAAAACATAGACAGTAACAAGAGTCAGTCCTCTTGTACTTAAGTCGGCATTGTGCATTTTGTACTTAGTTCCGATGCAATTTCTGTGTATCATCGTCAATAAGAAGGTCAGAGGGTTACAGTAAACCTGAAGTGAAGCATCGGACTCTATAACTAGTGTCACACAAATGGTTCAAATCATAGACAGTAAGAAGAGTCAGTTTACTTGTACTTAAGTCGGCATTGTGCCTTTTGTATTTCATTCCGATGCAATATCTGTGTTTCATCGTGAATAAGAAGGTCGGAGGTATACAGTTAACCTGAAGTGAAGCATCGGAATCTATAACTAGTGTCACAGGAATGGTTCAAAGCATAGACAGTAAGAAGAGTCAGTTTTCTTATAATTAAGTCGGCATTGTGCCTTTTGAATTTAATTCCGATGCAATTTCTGTGTTTCATCGTCATCAAGACGGTCAGAGTGATACAGCAAACCTGAAGTAAGCATCGGAAGCTATAACTAGTGTCACAGGAATGGTTCAAAACATAGACAGTAAGAAGAGCTAGTCTTCTTGTACTTGAGTCGGCATTGTGCTTTTCTATTTAATTCCGATGCAATTTCTGTGCTTCGTCGTCAATAAGAAGGTCAGAGGGATACAGTGAACCTGAAGTGAAGCATCGGAATCTATAACTAGTGTCACAGGAATGGTTTAAACATAGACAGTAAGAAGAGTAAGTTTCCGTGTGCTTAAGTCGGCATTGTACCTTTTCTATTTAATTCCGATGCAATTTCTGTGTTTCGTCGTCAGTATGAAGGTCCAAGGGATACAGTAAACCTGAAGTCAAGCATCGGAATCTTAAACTGGTCTCACAGGAAAGGTTCAAAACATAGACAGTTAGAAGAGCCAGTCTTCTTGTACTTGAGTGTGCATTGTGCCTTTTGTATTTAATTCCGATGCAATTTCTGTGTTTGATCGTCAATAAGAAGCTGAGAGGGATACAGTAAACCTGAAGTGATGCATCGGAATCTATAACTAGTCTCACAGCAATGGTTCAAAGCATAGACAGTATGAAGAGTCAGTTTTCATGTACTTAAGTCGGCATTGTGCCTTTTCTATTCAATTCCGATGCAGTTTCTGTGTTTCGTCGTCAATAAGAAGGTCCAAGGGATATAGTAAACCTGAAGTGAAGCATTGGAATCTAAAACCGGTCTCACAGGAATGGTTCAAAACATAGACAGTAAGAAGAGCCACTCTTCTTGTACTTGAGTCGGCATTGTGCTTTTCTATTTAATTCCGATGCAATTTCTGTGTTTCGTCGTCAATAATAAGGTCAGAGGGATACAGTAAACCTGAAGTGAAGCATCGGAATCTATAACTAGTGTCACAGGAATGGTTCAAACATAGCCAGTAAGAAGAGTAAGTTTCCGTGTGCATAAGGCTGGATTATAACTTTTCTATTTAATTCCGATGCAATTTCTGTGTTTCGTCGTCAATAAGAATGTCCAAGGGATACAGTAAACCTGTAGTGAAGCATCTGAATCTAAAACCTGTCTCACAGGAATGGTTCAAAACATAGACAGTAAGAAGAGCCAGTCTTCTTGTACTAGAGTCGGCTTTGTGCCTTTTGTATTTAATTCCGATGCAATTTCTGTGTTTCATCGTCAAAAAGAAGGTCAGAGGGATACAGTAAACCTGAAGTGATGAATCGGAATCTGTAACTAGTCTCACAGGAGTGGTTCAAACATAGACAGTAAGAAGAGTCAGTTTTCTTGTACTTTAGTCGGCATTGTGCGTTTCTATTTAATTCCGATGCAATTTCTGTGTTTCGTCGTTAATAAGGAGGTCCAAGGGATACAGTAAACCTGAAGTGAAGCATCGGAATCTATAACTAATGTCACAGGAATGGTTCAAAACATAGACAGTAAGAAGAGTCAGTTTTCATGTACTTAAGTCGGCATTGTGCCTTTTCTATTTAATTCGAATGCAGTTACTGTGTTTCATCGTCAATAAGAAGGTCCAAGGGGTACAGTAAACCTGAAGTGAAGCATTGGAATCTAAAGCCGGT
The DNA here is from genome assembly GCF_021461385.2 of Schistocerca piceifrons. Lineage (NCBI taxonomy): Eukaryota > Metazoa > Arthropoda > Insecta > Orthoptera > Acrididae > Schistocerca > Schistocerca piceifrons. The sequence goes on along the minus strand of NC_060146.1, from coordinate 10,908,990 downwards.
CTCACAGGAAAGGATCAAAACATAGGAAAGTAAGAAGAGCCAGTATCTTGTACTTGTGTCGGCATTGTGCCTTTTGTATTTAATTCCGTTGCAATTTCTGTGTTCCATCGTCAATAAGAAGGTCCAAGGGATACAGTAAACCTAAAGTCAAGCATCGGAATCTAAAACTGTTCTCACAGGAAAGGTTCAAAGCATAGACAGTAAGAAGAGTCAGCTTTCCTATAATTAAGTCGGCATTGTGCTTTTGGTATTTAATTCAGATGCAATTTCTGCGTTTCATGGTCAATTAGACGGTCAGAGTGATACAGTAAACCTGAAGTGAAGCATCGGAATCCATAACTAGTGTCACTGGAGTGGTTCAAAACATAGTCAGTAAGAAGAGTCAGTTTTCTTGTACTTTAGTCGGCATTGTGCGTTTCTATTTAATTCCGATGCAATTTCTGTGTTTCGTCGTTAATAAGGAGGTCCAAGGGATACAGTAGACCTGAAGTGAAGCATCGGAATCTATAACTAATGTCACAGGAATGGTTCAAAACATAGACAGTAAGACGAGTCAGTTTTCTTGTACTTAAGTCGGCATTGTGGCTTTTTTAGTTAATTCCTATGCAATTTCTGTGTTTCATCGTCAATAAGAAGGTCTGAGGGATACAGTAAACCAGAAGTGAGGCATTGGAATCTATAACTAGTGTCACAGGAATGGTTCAAAACATAGACAGTAAGAAGAGTCAGTTTACTTTGACTTCAGTCGGCATTGTGCCTTCTGTATTTAATTCCGATGCAATTTCTGTGTTTCATCGTCTATACGTCGGTCAGAGGGATACAGTGAACCTGAAGTGAAGCATCGGAATCCATAACCACTGTCACAGGAATGGTTCAAAACATAGACAGTAAGAAGAGTCAGTCTTCTTGTACTCAAGTCGGCATTGTGCATTTTGTATTCAATTCCGATGCAATTTCTGTGGATCATCGTCAATAAGAAGGTCAGAGGGTTACAGTAAACCTGAAGTGAAGCATTGGAATCTATAACTAGTCCCACAGGAATGGTTCAAAACATAGACAGTACGAAGAGTCAGTTTTCATGTACTTAAGTCGGCATTGTGCCTTTTCTATTTAATTCGGATGCAGTTTCTGTGTTTCGTCGTTGATAAGAAGGTCCAAGGGATATAGTAAACCTGAAGTGAAGCATTGGAATCTAAAACCAGTCTTACAGGAAAGGTTCAAAACATAGACAGTAAGAAGAGCTAGTCTTCTTGTACTTGAGTCGGCATTGTGCTTTTCTATTTAATTCCGATGCAATTTCTGTGCTTCGTCGTCAATAAGAAGGTCAGAGGGATACAGTAAACCTGAAGTGAAGCATCGGAATCTATAACTAGTTTCACAGGAATGGTTCAAAGCATAGACAGTAAGAGGAGTCAGTTTTCTTGTACTTTAGTCGGCATTGTGCGTTTCTATTTAATTCCGATGCAATTTCTGTGTTTCGTCGTTAATAAGGAGGTCCAAGGGATACAGTAAACCTGAAGTGAAGCATCGGAATCCATAACTAGTGTCACTGGAGTGGTTCAAAACATAGTCAGTAACAAGAGTCAGTCTTCTTGTACTTAAGTCGGCATTGTGCCTTTTGTTTGTACTCCGATGCAATTTCTGTGTTTCATCGTCAATAAGAAGCTCAGAGGGATACAGTAAAACTGAAGTGAAGCATCGGAATCTATAACTAGTTTCACAGGAATGGTTCAAAGCATAGACAGTAAGAAGAGTCAGTTTTCTTGTACTTAAGTCGGCATTGTGCCTTTTTCATTTAATTCCGATGTAATTTCTGTGTTTCATCGTCTATAAGAAGGTCACAGGGATACAGTAAACCTGAAGTGAAGCATCGGAATCTATAACTAGTGTCACAGGAATGGTTCAAAACATAAACTGTAAGAAGCGTCAGAGTTCTTGTACTTAAGTCGGCATTGTGCCTTTTGTATTTAATTCCGATGCAATTTCTGTGTTTCATCGTCAATAAGAAGGTCAGAGGGATACAGTAAACCTGAAGTGAAGCATCGGAATCTATAAATAGTGTCACAGGAATGGTTCAAAATACAGACAGTAAGAAGAGTCGGTTTCCTTGTACTTAAGTCGGCATTGTGCCTTTTGTATTTAATTCCAATGCAATTTCTCTGTTTCATCGTCAATTAGAAGGTCAGAGGGATACAGTAAACCTGAAGTGAAGCATCGGAATCCATAACAAGTGTCACAGGAATGGTCCAAAATATAGACACTAAGAAGAGTCAGTTTTCAAGTACTTAAGTCGGCATTGTGCATTTTGTATTTAATTCCGATGCAATTCCTGTGTTTCATCGTCAACAAGAAGGTCAGAGGGATACAGTAAACCTGAAGTGAAGTATCGGAATCTATAACTAGTGTCACAGGAATGGTTCAAAACATAGACAGTATGAAGAGTCAGTTTTCATGTACTTAAGTCGGCATTGTGACTTTTCTATTTAATTCGGATGCAGTTTATGTGTTTCGTTGTCAATAACTATTTAATTCCGATGCAATTTCTGTGTCTCGTCGTCAATAAGAAGGGCAGAGGGATACAGTAAACCTGTAGTGAAGCATCGGAATCTAAAACCGGTCTCACAGGAAAGGTTCAAAGCATAGACAGTAAGAAGAGTCAGTTTTCCTAAAATTAAGTCGGCATTGTGCCTTTTGTATTTAATTCCGATGCAATTTCTGTGTTTCATGGTCAATTAGACGGTCAGAGGGATACAGTAAACCTAATGTGAAGCATCGGAATCTATAACTAGTGTCACAGGAGTGGTTCAAAACATAGTCAGTAAGAAGAGCCAGTTTTCTTGTACTTTAGTCGGCATTGTGCGTTTCTATTTAATTCCGATGCAATTTCTGTGTTTCGTCGTTAATAAGGAGGTCCAAGGGATACAGTAAACCTGAAGTGATGCATCGGAATCTAAAACCGGTCTCACAGGAAACGTTCAAATCATAGACAGTAAGAAGAGCCAGTCTTCCTGTACTTGAGTCGTCATTGTGCCTTTTGTATTTAATTCCGGTGCAATTTCTGTGTTTCATCGTCAATAAGAAAGTCAGAGGGATACAGTAAACATGAAGTGAAGCATCGGAATCTATAAGTAGTGTCTTAGGAATGGGTCAAAACATAGACAGTAAGAGCAGTCAGTTTCCGTGAACTTAAGTCGTCATTGTGCCTTTTGTATTTAATCCCGATGCAATTTCTGTGTTTCATTGTCAATAAGAAGGTCAGAGGGATACAGTAAACCTGAAGTGAAGCATCGGAATCTATAACTAGTGTCACAGGAATGGTTCAAAACATAGACAGTATGAAGTGTCAGTCTTCTTGTACTTAAGTCGGCATTGTGCCTTTTGTTTCTATTCCGATGCACTTTCTGTGTTTCATCGTCAATAAGAAGGTCAGAGGGATACAGTAAACCTGAAGTGAAGCATCGGAATCTATAACTAGTGTCACAGGAGTGGTTCAAAACATAGATGGTAAGAAGAGTCAGTTCTCTTGTACTTAAGTCGGCATTGTGCATTTATATTTAATTCCGATGCAATATCTGTGTTTCATGGTCAATAAGACTTTCAGAGGGATACAATAAACCTGAAGTGAAGCATCGGAATCTATAACTAGTGTCACAGGAGTGGTTCAAAACATAGACAGTAAGAAGAATCAGTTTTCTTGTGCTAAAGTCGGCATTGTGCCTTTTGTATTTAATTCCGATGCAATTTCTGTGTTGCATCGTCAATAGGAAGGTCAGAGCGATACAGTAAACCTGAAGTGAAGCATTGGAATCTATAACTAATGTCACAGGAATGGTTCAAAACATAGACAGTAAGAAGAGTCAGTTTTCTGTACTTAAGTCGCCATTGTGCCTTTTTTAATTAATTCCGATGCAATTTCTGAGTTTCGACGTCTATAGGAAGGTCCAAGGGATACAGTAAACCTGAAGCGAAGCATCGGAATCTAAAACCGGTCTCACAGGAAAGGTTCAAAAATAGACAGTAAGAAGAGCCAGTCTTCTTGTACTAGAGTCGGCATTGTGCCTTTTGTATTTAATTTCGATGCAATTTCTGTATTTCATCGTCAATAAGAAGGTCAGAGGGATACAGTAAACCTGAAGTGAAGCATCGGAATCTATAACTAGTGTCACAGGAATGATTCAAAACATAGACAGTAAGAAGAATCAGTTTTCTTGTACTTAAGTCGGCATTGTGCCTTTTGTATTTAATTCCGATGCAATATCTGTGTTGCATCGTCAATAAGAAGGTCAGAGGGATGCAGTAAATCTGAAGTGAAGCATCGGAATCTATAACTAAAGTCAGAGGAATGGTTCAAAGCATAGACAGTAAGAAGAGTCAGTTTTCTGTTCTTAAGTCGCCATTGTGCCTTTTTTAATTAATTCCGATGCAATTTCTGTGTTTCATCGTCAATAAAAGGGTCAGAGGGATACAGTGAACCTGAAGTGAAGCATCGGAATCTATAACTAGTGTCACAGGAATGGTTCCAACATAGACAGTAAGAAGTGTAAGTTTCCGTGTGCATAAGTCAGGATTGTACCTTTTCTATATAATTCCGATGCAATTTCTGTGTTTCGTCGTCAATAAGAAGTTCCAAGGGATACAGCAAACCTGTAGTGAAGCATCGGAATCTAAAACCTGTCTCACAGGAAAGGTTCAAAACATAGATAGTAAGAAGATCCAGTCATCTTGTACTAGAGTCGGCATTGTGCCTTTTGTATTTAATTCCGATGCAATTTATGTGTATCATCGTCAAAAAGAAGGTCAAAGGGATACAGTAAACCTGAAGTGATGCATCGGAATCTACAACTAGTCTCACAGGAATGGTTCAAAACATTGACAGTTAGAAGAGTCAGTTTTCATGTACATAAGTCGGCATTGTGCCTTCTCTATTTAATTCCGATGCAGTTACTGTGTTTCATCGTCTATACGACGGTCAGAGGGATACAGTGAACCTGAAGTGAAGCTTCGGAATCAGTAACCACTGTCACAGGAATTGTTCAAAACATAGACAGTAAGAAGAGTCAGTCTTCTTGTACTTTAGTCGGAATTGTGCATTTTGTATTAAATTCCGATGCAATTTCTGTGTATCATCGTCAATAAGAAGGTCAGAGGGTTACAGTAAACCTGAAGTGAAGCATCGGAATGTATAACTAGTGTCACACAAATGGTTCATATCATAGACAGTAAGAAGAGTCAGTTTACTTGTACTTAAGTCGGCATTGTGCCTTTTCTATATAATCCCAATGCAATTTCTGTGTTTCGTCGTCAATAAGAAGGGCCAAGGGATTCAGCAAACCTGAAGTCAAGCATCGGAATCTAAAACTGGGCTCACAGGAACGGTTCAAAGTAGACAGTAAGAAGAGCCAGCCTTCTTGTACTTGAGTCGTTATTGTGCCCTTTGTATTTAATTCCGATGCAATTTCTGTGTTTCATCGTCAATAAGAAGGTCAGATGGATACAGTAAACCTGAAGTGAACCATCGGAATCTATAACTAGTGTCACAGGAATGGTTCAAAACATAGACAGTATGAAGAGTCAGTCTTCTTGTACTTAAGTCGGCATTGTGCCTTTTGTTTGCATTCCGATGCAATATCTGTGTTTCATCGTAAATAAGAAGGTCAGAGTGATACAGTAACCCTGAAGTGAAGCATCTTAATCTATAACTAGTGTCACAGGAATGATTCAAAACATAGACAGTAAGGAGAATCAGTTTTCTTGTACTTAAGTCGGCATTGTGCCTTTTGTATTTAACTCCGATGCAATTTCTGTGTTGCATCGTCAATAAGAAGGACAGATGGATACAGTAAACCTGAAGTGAACCATCGGAATCTATAACTAGTGTCACAGGAATGGTTCAAAACATAGACAGTATGAAGAGTCAGTCTTCTTGTACTTAAGTCGGCATTGTGCCTTTTGTTTGCATTCCGATGCAATATCTGTGTTTCGTCGTAAATAAGAAGGTCAGAGGGATGCAGTAATCCTCAAGTGAAACATCGGAATCTATAACTAATGTCACAGGAATGGTTCAAAACATAGACAGTAAGGAGAGTCAGGTTTCTGTACTTAAGTCGCCATAGTGCCTTTTTTAATTAATTCCGATGTAATTTCTGTGTTTCATCGTCAATAAGAGGGTCAGAGGGATACAGTGAACCTGAAGTGAAGCATCGGAATCTATAACTAGTGTCTCAGGAATGGTTCAAACATAGACAGTAAGAAGAGTAAGTTTCCGTGTGCATAAGTCAGGATTGTACTTTTTCTATTTAATTCCGATGCAATTTCTGTGTTTCGTCGTCAATAAGAAGGTCCAAGGGATACAGCAAACCTGTAGTGAAGCATCGGAATCTAAAACCTGTCTCACAGGAAAGGTTCAAAACATAGATAGTAAGTAGAGCCAGTCTTCTTGTACTAGAGTCGGCATTGTGCCTTTTGAATTTAATTCCGATGCAATTTCTGTGTTTCAACGTAAAAAAGAAGGTCAGAGGGATACAGTATACCTGAAGTGATGCATCGGAATCTATAACTAGTCTCATAGGAATGGTTCAAAACATTGACAGTAAGAAGAGTCAGTTTTCATGTACTTAAGTCGGCATTGTGCCTTTTCTATTTAATTCCGATGCAATATCTGGTATTCATCGTCAACAAGAAGGTCAGAGGAATACAGTTAACCTGAAGTGAAGCATTGGAATCTATAACTAGTGTTACAGGAATGGTTCAAAGCATAGACAGTAAGAAGAGTCAGTTTTCGTATAAGTAAGTCGGCATTGTGCCTTTTGAATTTAAATCCGATGCAATTTCTGTGCTTCATCGTCATTAAGACGGTCAGAGTGATACAGCAAACCTGAAGTGATGCATAGGAATCTATAACTAGTCTCACAGGAATGGTTCAAAGCATAGACAGTATGAAGAGTCAGTTTTCATGTACTTAAGTCGGCATTGTGAATTTTCTAATTAATTCCAATGCAGTTTCTGTGTTTCGTCGTCGATAAAAAGGTCCAAGGGATATAGTAAACCTGAAATGAAGCATTGGAATCTAAAACCGGTCTCACAGGAAAGGTTCATATCATAGACAGTTAGAAGAGCCAGTCTTCTTGTACTTGAGTCCGCATTGTGCTTTTCTATTTAATTCCGATGCAATTTCTGTGCTTCGTCGTCAATAGGAAGGTCAGAGGGATACAGTGAACCTGAAGTGAAGCATCGGAATCTATAACTAGTGTCACAGGAATGGTTCAAACATAGACAGTAAGAAGAGTAAGTTTCCGTGTGCTTAAGTCGGCATTGTACCTTTTCTATTTAATTCCGATGCAATTTCTGTGTTTCGTCGTCAGTATGAAGGTACAAGGGATACAGTAAACCTGAAGTCAAGCATCGGAATCTAAAACTGGTCTCACAGGAAAGGTTCAAAACATAGACAGTTAGAAGAGCCAGTCTTCTTGTACTTGAGTGTGCATTGTGCCTTTTGTATTTAATTCCGATGCAATTTCTGTGTTTGATCGTCAATAGGAAGCTGAGAGGGATACAGTAAACCTGAAGTGATGCATCGGAATCTATAACTAGTCTCACAGAAATGGTTCAAAACGTAGACAGTATAAAGAGTCAGTTTTCATGTACTTAAGTCGGCATTGTGCCATTTCTATTTAATTCCGATGCAGTTTCTGTGTTTCGTCGTCAATAAGAAGGTCCAAGGGATATAGTAAACCTGAAGTGAAGCATTGTAATCTGAAACCGGTCTCACAGGAAAGGTTCAAAACATAGACAGTAAGAAGAGCCACTCTTCTTGTACTTGAGTCGGCATTGTGCTTTTCTATTTAATTCCGATGCAATTTCTGTGTTTCGTCGTCAATAATAAGAACAGAGGGATACAGTGAACCTGAAGTGAAGCATCGGAATCTATAACTAGTGTCACAGGAATGGTTCAAACATAGACAGTAAGAAGAGTAAGTTTCCGTGTGCATAAGTCAGGATTGTACCTTTTCTATTTAATTTCGATGCAATTTCTGTGTTTCGTCGTCAATAAGAATGTCCAAGGGACACAGTAAACCTGTAGTGAAGAATCGGAATCTAAAACCTGTCTCACAGGAAAGGTTCAAAACATAGACAGTAAGAAGAACCAGTCTTCTTGTACTAGAGTCGGCATTGTGCCTTTTGTATTTAATTCCGATGCATTTTCTGTGTTTCATCGTCAAAAAGAAGGTCCAAGGGATACAGTAAACCTGAAGTGAAGCATTGGAATCTAAAGCCGGTCTCACAGGAAGGGATCAAAGCATAGAAAGTAAGAAGAGCCAGTCATCTTGTACTTGTGTCGGCATTGTGCCTTCTGTATTTAATTCCGATGCAATTTCTGTGTTCCATCGTCAATAAGAAGGTCCAAGGGATACAGTAAACCTAACGTCAAACATCGGAATCTAAAACTGGTCTCACAGGAAAGGTTCAACGCATAGACAGTAAGAAGAGTCAGCTTTCCTATAATTAAGTCGGCATTGTGCCTTTGGTATTTAATTCCGATGCAATTTCTGCGTTTCATGGTCAATTAGACGGTCAGAGAGATACAGTAAACCTGAAGTGAAGCATCGGAATCTATAACTAGTGTCACGGGAGTGGTTCAAAACATAGTCATTAGAAGAGTCAGTTTTCTTGTACTTAAGTCGGCATTGTGGCTTTTTTAATTACTTCCGATGCAATTTCTGTGTTTCATCGTCAATAAGAGGGTCAGAGGGATACAGTAAACCTGAAGTGAAGCATCGGATTCTATAACTAATGTCACAGGAATGGTTCAAAACATAGACAGTAAGAAGAGTCAGTTTTCTTGTACTTAAGTCGGCATTGTGGCTTTTTTAATTACTTCCGATGCAATTTCTGTGTTTCATCGTCAATAACAAGGTCAGAGTGATACAGTAAACCAGAAGTGAAGCATCGGAATCTATAACTAGTGTCACAGGAATGGTTCAAAACATAGACAGTAAGAAGAGTCAGTTTTCTTGTACTTAAGTCGGCATTGTGCCTTTTGCATTTAATTCCGATGCAATTTCTGTGTGTCATCGTCAATAAGAAGGTCAGAGGGATACAGTAAACCTGAAGTGAAGCATCGGAATGTATAGCTAGTGTCACAGGAATGGTTCAAAACATAGACAGTAAGAAGAGTCAGTTTACTTGTACTTCAGTTTGCATTGTGCCTTCTGTATTTAAGTCCGATGCAATTTCTGTGTTTCATCGTCTATACGACGGTCAGAGGGATACAGTGAACCTGAAGTAAAGCATCGGAATCTATAACCACTGTCACAGGAATGGTTCAAAACATAGACAGTAAGAAGAGTCAGTCTTCTTGTACTTAAGTCGGCGTTGTGCATTTTGTATTCAATTCCGATGCAATTTCTGTGTATCATCGTCAATAAGAAGGTCAGAGGGTTACAGTAAACCTGAAGTGAAGCATCGGAATCTATAACTAGTGTCACACAAATGGTTCAAATCATAGACAGTAAGAAGGGTCAGTTTACTTGTACTTAAGTCGGCATTGTGCCTTTTGTATTTAATTCCGATGCAATATCTTTGTTTCATCGTCAATAAGAAGGTCAGAGGTATACAGTTAACCTGAAGTGAAACATCGGAATCTATAACTAGTGTCACAGGAATGGTTCAAACATAGACAGTAAGAAGAGTCAGTTTTCTTACAATTAAGTCGGCATTGTGCCTTTTGAATTTAATTCCGATGCAATTTCTGTGTTTCATCGTCATTAAGACGGTCAGAGTGATACAGTAAACCTGAAGTGATGCATCGGAATGTATAACTAGTCTCACAGGAATGGTTCAAAACATAGACAGTATGAAGAGTGTTTTCATGTACTTAAGTCGGCATTGTGCCTTTTCTATTTAATACCGATGCAGTTTGTGTGTTTCGTCGTCAATAAGAAGGTCCAAGGCATATAGTAAACCTGACGTGAAGCATTGGAATCTAAAACCGGTCTCACAGGAAAGGTTCAAAACATAGACAGTAAGAAGAGCCACTCTTCTTGTACATGAGTCGGCATTGTGCTTTTCTATTTAATTCCGATGCAATTTCTGTGTTTCGTCGTCAATAATAACGTCAGAGGGATACAGTGAACCTGAAGTTAAGCATCGGAATCTATAACTAGTGTCACAGGAATGGTTCAAACATAGTCAGTAAGAAGAGTAAGTTTTCGTGTGCTTCAGTCAGGATTGAACATTTTCTATTTAATTCTGATGCAATTTCTGTGTTTCGTCGTCAATAAGAAGGTCCAAGGGATACAGTAAACCTGCAGTGAAGCATCGGAATCTAAAACCTGTCTCACAGGAAAGGTTCAAAGCATAGTCAGAAAGAAGAGTCGGTTTTCCTATAATTAAGTCGGCATTGTGCCTTTTGTATTTAATTCCGATGCAATTTCTGTGTTTCATCGTCAACAAGAAGGTCAGAGGGATACAGTAAACCTGAAGTGAAGTATCGGAATCTATAACTAGTGTCACAGGAATGGTTCAAATCATAGACAGTAAGAGGAGTCAGTTTACTTGTACATAAGTCGGCATTGTGCCTTTTGCATTTAATTGCGATGCAATTTCTGTGTGTCGTCGTCAATAAGAAGATCAGAGGGATACAGTACACCTGAAGCGAAGCATCGGAATCTATAACTAGCGTCACAGGAATGGTTCAAACATAGACAGTAAGAAGAGTCAGTCTTCTTGTACTTAAGTCGGCATTGTGCCTTTAGTATTTAATGCCGATGAAATTTCTGTGTTTCATCGTCAATAAGAAGGTCAGAGGGATACAGTAAACCTGAATTGAAGCATCGGAATCTAAAACTAGTGTCACAGGAATGGTTCAAAACATAGACAGTAAGAAGAGTCAGTTTTCATGTACATAAGTCGGCATTGTGCCTTTTCTATTTAATTCCGATGCAGTTTCTGTGCTTCGTCGTCAATAAGAAGGTCCAAGGGATATAGTAAACCTGAATTGAAGCATTGGAATCTGAAACCGGTCTCACAGGAAAGGTTCAAAACATAGACAGTAAGAAGAGCCACTCTTCTTGTACTTGAGTCGGCATTGTGCTTTTCTATTTAATTCCGATGCAATTTCTGTGTTTCGTCGTCAATAAGAATGTCCAAGGGATTCAGTAAACCTGTAGTGAAGAATCGGAATCTAAAACCTGTCTCACAGGAAAGGTTCAAAACATTGACAGTAAGAAGAACCAGTCTTCTTGTACTAGAGTCGGCATTGTGCCTTTTGTATTTGATTCCGATGCAATTTCTGTGTTTCATCGTCAAAAAGAAGGTCCAAGGGATACAGTAAACCTGAAGTGAAGCATTGGAATCTAAAGCCGGTCTCACAGGAAAGGATCAAAACATAGAAAGTAAGAAGAGTCAGTCATCTTGTACTTGTGTCGGCATTGTCCACTTAGTATTTAATTCCGATGCAATTTCTGTGTTCCATCGTCAATAAGAAGGTCCAAAGGATACAGTAAACCTAAAGTCAAGCATCGGAATCTAAATCTGGTCTCACAGGAAAGGTTCAAAGCATAGACAGTAAGAAGAGTCAGCTTTCCTATAATTAGTCGGCATTGTGCCTTTGGTATTTAATTCCGATGCAATTTCTGCGTTTCATGGTCTATTAGACGGTCAGAGGGATACAGTAAACCTGAAGTGAAGCATCGGAATCTATAACTAGTGTCACTGGAGTGGTTCAAAACATAGTCAGTAAGAAGAGTCAGTTTTCTTGTACTTAAGTCGGCATTGTGGCTTTTTTAATTACTTCCGATGCAATTTCTGTGTTTCATCGTCAATAAGAGGGTCAGAAAGATACAGTAAAAACCTGAAGTGAAGCATCGGAATCTATAACTAATGTCACAGGAATGGTTCAAAACATAGACAGTAAGATGAGTCAGTTTTCTTGTACTTAAGTCGGCATTGTGGCTTTTTTAATTACCTCCGATGCAATTTCTGTGTTTCATCGTCAATAAGAAGGTCAGAGGGATACAGTAAACCAGAAGTGAAGCATCGGAATCTATAACTAGTGTCACAGGAATGGTTCAAAACAAAGACAGTAAGAAGAGTCAGTTTTCTTGAACTTAAGTCGGCATTTTGCCTTTTGCATTTAATTCCGATGCAATTTCTGTGTGTCATCGTCAATAAGAAGGTCAGAGGGATACAGTAAACCTGAAGTGAAGCATCGGAATCTATAGCTAGTGTCACAGGAAAGGTTCAAACATAGACAGTAAGAGGAGTCAGTTTACTTGTACTTCAGTTTGCATTGTGCCTTCTGTATTTAAGTCCGACGCAATTTCTGTGTTTCATCGTCTATACGACGGTCAGAGGGATACAGTGAACCTGAAGTGAAGCATCGGAATCTATAACCACTGTCACAGGAATGGTTCAAAACATAGACAGTAAGAAGAGTCAGTCTTCTTGTACTTAAGTCGGCGTAGTGCATTTTGAATTCAATTCCGATGCAATTTCTGTGTATCATCGTCAATAAGATGGTCAGAGGGTTACAGTAAACCTGAAGTGAAGCATCGGAATCTATAACTAGTGTCACACAAATGGTTTAAATCATAGACAGTAAGAAGAGTCAGTTTCCTTGTACTTAAGTCGGCATTGTGCCTTTTGTATTTAATTCCGATGCAATATCGTTGTTTCATCGTCAATAAGAAGGTCAGAGGTATACAGTTAACCTGAAGTGAAGCATCGGAATCTATAACTAGTGTCACAGGAATGGTTCAAAGCATAGACAGTAAGAAGAGTCAGTTTTCTTACAATTAAGTCGGCATTGTGCCTTTTGAATTTAATTCCGATGCAATTTCTGTGTCTCATCGTCATTAAGACGGTCAGAGTGATACAGTAAACCTGAAGTGATGCATCGGAATGTATAACTAGTCTCACAGGAATGGTTCAAAACATAGACAGTATGAAGAGTCAGTTTGCATGTACTTAAGTCTGCATTGTGCCTTTTCTATTTAATACCGATGCAGTTTCTGTGTTTCGTCGTCAATAAGAAGGTCCATGGCATATAGTAAACCTGACGTGAAGCATTGGAATCTAAAACCGGTCTCACAGGAAAGGTTCAAAACATAGACAGTAAGAAGAGCCACTCTTCTTGTACTTGAGTCGGCATTGTGCTTTTCTATTTAATTCCGATGCAATTTCTGTGTTTCGTCGTCTATAATAACGTCAGAGGGATACAGTGAAGCTGAAGTTAAGCATCGGAATCTATAACTAGTGTCACAGGAATGGTTCAAACATAGTCAGTAAGAAGAGCAAGTTTCCGTGTGCTTCAGTCAGGATTGAACCTTTTCTATTTAATTCCGATGCAATTTCTGTGTTTCGTCGTCAATAAGAAGGTCCAAGGGATACAGTAAACCTGTAGTGAAGCATCGGAATCTAAAACCTGTCTCACAGGAAAAAGTTCAAAGCATAGTCAGATAGAAGAGTCGGTTTTCCTATAATTAAGTCGGCATTGTGCCTTTTGTATTTAATTCCGATGCAATTTCTGTGTTTCATCGTCTATACGACGGTCAGAGGGATACAGTGAACCTGAAGTGAAGCATCGGAATCTATAACCACTGTCACAGGAATGGTTCAAAGCATAGACAGTAAGAAGAGTCAGTTTTCTTACAATTAAGTCGGCATTGTGCCTTTTGAATTTAATTCCGATGCAATTTCTGTGTTTCATCGTCATTAAGACGGTCAGAGTGATACAGTAAACCTGAAGTGATGCATCGGAATGTATAACTAGTCTCACAGGAATGGTTCAAAACATAGACAGTATGAAGAGTAAGTTTTCATGTACTTAAGTCGGCATTGTGCCTTTTCTATTTAATACCGATGCAGTTTCTGTGTTTCGTCGTCAATAAGAAGGTCCAAGGCATATAGTAAACCTGACGTGAAGCATTGGAATCTAAAACCGGTCTCACAGGAAACGTTCAAAACGTAGACAGTAAGAAGAGCCACTCTTCTTGTACTTGAGTCGGCATTGTGCTTTTCTATTTAATTCCGATGCAATTTCTGTGTTTCGTCGTCAATAATAACGTCAGAGGGATACAGTGAACCTGAAGTTAAGCATCGGAATCTATAACTAGTGTCACAGGAATGGTTCAAACATAGTCAGTAAGAAGAGTAAGTTTCCGTGTGCTTCAGTCAGGATTGAACATTTTCTATTTAATTCCGATGCAATTTCTGTGTTTCGTCGTCAATAAGAAGGTCCAAGGGATACAGTAAACCTGTAGTGAAGCATCGGAATCTAAAACCTGTCTCACAGGAATGGTTCAAAGCATAGTCAGAAAGAAGAGTCGGTTTTCCTATAATTAAGTCGGCATTGTGCCTTTTGTATTTAATTCCGATGCAATTTCTGTGTTTCATCGTCTATAAGAAGGTCACAGGGATACAGTAAACCTGAAGTGAAGCATCGGAACCTATAACTAGTGTCACAGGAGTAGTTCAAAACATAAACAGTAAGAAGCGTCAGACTTCTTGTACTTAAGTCGGCATTGTGCCTTTTGTATTTAATTCCGATGCAAAACCTGTGTTTCATCGTCAACAAGAATGTCAGAGGGATACAGTAAACCTGAAGTGAAGTATCGGAATCTATAACTAGTGTCACAGGAATGGCTCAAATCATAGACAGTAAGAAGAGTCAGTTTACTTGTACTTAAGTCGGCATTGTGCCTTTTGCATTTAATTCCGATGCAATTTCTATGTGTCATCGTCAATAAGAAGATCAGAGGGATACAGTACACCTGAAGTGAAGCATCGGAATCTATAACTAGTGTCACAGGAATGGTTCAAACATAGACAGTAAGAAGAGTCAGTTTTCTTGTACTTAAGTCGGCATTGTGCCTTTAGTATTTAATGCCGATGAAATTTCTGTGTTTCATCGTCAATAAGAAGGTCAGAGGGATACAGTAAACCTGAATTGAAGCATCGGAATCTAAAACTAGTGTCACAGGAATGGTTCAAAACATAGACAGTAAGAAGAGTCAGTTGTCATGTACTTAAGTCGGCATTGTGCCTTTTCTATTTAATTCCGATGCAGTTTCTGTGTTTCGTCGTCAATAAGAAGGTCCAAGGGATATAGTAAACCTGAATTGAAGCATTGGAATCTGAAACCGGTCTCACAGGAAAGGTTCAAACATAGACAGTAAGAAGAGCCACTCTTCTTGTACTTGAGTCGGCATTGTGCTTTTCTATTTAATTCCGATGCAATTTCTGTGTTTCGTCGTCAATAAGACGGTCAGAGGGATACAGTGAACCTGAAGCGAAGCATCGGAATCTAAAACCGGTCTCACAGGAAAGGTTTAAAATATAGACAATAAGAAGAGCCAGTCTTCTTGTACTAGAGTCGGCATTGTGCCTTTTGTATTTAATTTCGATGCAATTTCTGTGTTTCATCGTCAACAAGAAGGTCAGAGGGATACAGTAAACCTGAAGTGAAGCATCGGAATCTGTAACAAGTGTCACAGGAATGGTTCAAAACATAGACAGTAAGAACAGTCAGTTTCCGTGTGCTTATGTCGGCATTGTGCCTTTTCTATTTAATTCCGATGCAATTTCTGTGTTACGTCGTCAATACGAAGGTCGGAGGGATTCAGTAAACCTGAAGTGAAGCATCGGAATCTATAAGTAGTGTCACGGGCATGGTTCAAAACATAGACAGTAAGAAGAGTCAGTTTTCTTGTACTTAAGTCGGCATTGTGCCTTTTGTATTTAATTCCAATGCAATTTCTGTGTTTCATCGTCAATACTAAGGTCCAAGGGATACATTAAACCTGAAGTCAAGCATCGGAATCTAAAACTGGTCTCACAGGAGAGGTTCCAAAAATAGACAGTAAGAAGAGCCAGTCCTCTTGTACTTGCGTCGTTATTGTGCCTTTTGTATTTAATTCGGATGCTATTTCCGTGTTTCATCGTCAATACGAAGGTCAGAGGGATACAGTATCCCTGAAGTGAAGCATCGGAATCTATAACTAGTGTCTTAGGAATGGTTCAAAACATAGACAGTTAGAGGAGTCAGTTTCCGTGTACTTAAGTCGGCATTGTGCCTTTTGTATTTAATCCCGATGCAATTTCTGTGTTTCATCGTCAATAAGAAGGTCAGAGGGATACAGTAAACCTGAAGTGAAGCATCGGAATCTATAACTAGTGTCACGGGCACGGTTCAAAACATAGACAGTAAGAAGAGTCAGTTTTCTTGTACTTAAGTCGGCATTGTGACTTTTGTATTTAATTCCGATGCAATTTCTGTGTTTCACCATCAATACAAAGGTCCAAGGGATACATTAACCCTGAAGTCAAGCATCGGAATCTGAAACTGATCTCACAGGAGAGGGTCAAAAAATAGACATTAAGAAGAGCCAGTCTTCTTGTACTTGCGTCGTTATTGTGCCTTTTGTATTTAATTCCGATGCTATTTCCGTGTTTCATCGTCAATACGAAGGTCAGAGGGATACAGTAACCCTGAAGTGAAGCATCGGAATCTATAACTAGTGTCTTAGGAATGGTTCAAAACATAGACAGTTAGAGGAGTCTGTTTCCGTGTACTTAAGTCGGCATTGTGCATTTCTATATAATTCCGATGCAATTTCTGTGTTTCGTCGTCAATAAGAAGGTCCAAGGGATACAGTAAACCTGAAGTGAGCATCGGAATCTATAACTAGTGTCACAGGAATGGTTCAAAACATAGACAGGAAGAAGAGTCAGTTTCTGTGTGCTTATGTCGGCATTGTGCATTTTCTATTTAATTCCGATGCACTTTCTGTGTTTCATCGTCAATAAGAAGGACGAAGGATCCAATAAACCTGAAGTGAACCATTGGAATCTATAACTAGTGTCACAGGAATGGTTCAAATCATAGACAGTAAGAAGAGTCAGTTTTCTTGTACTTATGTCGGCATTGTGCCTTTTGTATTTAATCCCGATGCAATTTCTGTGTTTCATCGTCAATAAGAAGGTCAGAGGGATACAGTAAACCTGAAGCGAACCATCGGAATCTATAACTAGTGTCACAGGAATGGTTCAAAACATAGACAGTATGAAGTGTCAGTCTTCTTGTACTTAAGTCGGCATTGTGCCTTTTGTTTGTATTCCGATGCAATTTCTGTGTTTCATCGTCAATAAGAAGGTCAGAGGGATACAGTAAACCTGAAGTGAAGCATCGGAAGCTATAACTAGTGTCACAGGAATAATTCAAAACATAGACAGGAAGAAGAGTCAGTTTCTGTGTGCTTATGTCGGCATTGTGCAATTTCTATTTAATTCCGATTCAATTTCTGTGTATCGTCGTCAATAAGAAGGTCCAAGGGATACAGTAAACCTGTAGTGAAGCATCGGAATCTAAACCCGGTCCCACAGGAAAGGTTCAAAACATAGACAGTAAGAAGAGCCAGTCTTCTTGTACTAGAGTCGGCATTGTGCCTTTTGTATTTAATTCCGATGCAATTTCTGTGTTTCATCGTCAAAAAGAAGGTCCAAGGGATACAGTAAACCTGAAGTGAAGCATTGGAATCTAAAGCCGGTCTCACAGGAAAGGATAAAAACATAGAAAGTATGAAGAGCCAGTCATCTTGTACTTGTGTCGGCATTGTCCATTTTGTATTTAATTCCGATGCAATTTCTGTGTTCCATCGTCAATAAGAAGGTCCAAGGGATACAGTAAACCTAAAGTCAAGCATCGGAATCTAAAACTGGTCTCACAGGAAATGTTCAAAGCATAGACAGTAAGAAGAGTCAGCTTTCCTATAATTAGTCGGCATTGTGCCTTTGGTATTTAATTCCGATGCAATTTCTGCGTTTCATGGTCAATTAGACGGTCAGAGGGATACAGTAAACCTGAAGTGAAGCATCGGAATCTATAACTAGTGTCACTGGAGTGGTTCAAAACATAGTCAGTAAGATGAGTCAGTTTTCTTGTACTTAAGTCGGCATTGCGGCTTTTTTAATTACTTCCGATGCAATTTCTGTGTTTCATCGTCAATAAGAGGGTCAGAGGGATACAGTAAACCTCAAGTGAAGCATCGGAATCTATAACTAATGTCACAGGAATGGTTCAAAACATAGACAGTAAGAAGAGTCAGTTTTCTTGTACTTAAGTCGGCATTGTGGCTTTTTTAATTACTTCCGATGCAATTTCTGTGTTTCATCGTCAATAAGAAGGTCAGAGGGATACAGTAAACCAGAAGTGAAGCATCGGAATCTATAACTAGTGTCACAGGAATGGTTCAAACATAGTCAGTAAGAAGAGTAAGTTTCCGTGTGCTTCAGTCAGGATTCAACCTTTTCTATTTAATTCCGATGCAATTTCTGTGTTTCGTCGTCAATAAGAAGGTCCAAGGGATACAGTAAACCCGTAGTGAAGCATCGGAATCTAAAACCTGTCTCACAGGAAAGGTTCAAAGCATAGTCAGAAAGAAGAGTCGGTTTTCCTATAATTAAGTCGGCATTGTGCCTTTTGTATTTAATTCCGATGCAATTTCTGTGTTTCATCGTCATTAAGACGGTCAGAGTGATACAGTAAACCTGAAGAGATGCATCGGAATGTGTAACTAGTCTCACAGGAATGGTTCAAGACATAGACAGTATGAAGAGTCAGTTTTCATGTACTTAAGTCGGCATTGTGCCTTTTCTATTTAATACCGATGCAGTTTCTGTGTTTCGTCGTCAATAAGAAGGTCCAAGGCATATAGTAAACCTGACGTGAAGCATTGGAATCTAAAACCGGTCTCACAGGAAAGGTTCAAAACATAGACAGTAAGAAGAGCCACTCTTCTTGTACTTAAGTCGGCATTGTGCTTTTCTATTTAATTCCGATGCAATTTCTGTGTTTCGTCGTCAATAATAACGTCAGAGGGATACAGTGAACCTGAAGTTAAGCATCGGAATCTACAACTAGTGTCACACAAATGGTTCAAATCATAGACAGTAAGAAGAGTCAGTTTACTTGTACTTAAGTCGGCATTGTGCCTTTTGTATTTAATTCCGATGCAATATCTTTGTTTCATCGTCAATAAGGAGGTCAGAGGTATACAGTTAACCTGAAGTGAAGCATCGGAATCTATAACTAGAGTCACAGGAGTGGTTCAAAACATAGTCAGTAAGAAGAGTCAGTTTTCTTGTACTTTAGTCGGCATTGTGCGTTTCTATTTAATTCCGATGCTTTTTCTGTGTTTCGTCGTTAATAAGGACGTCCAAGAGATACAGTAAACCTGAAGTGAAGCATCGGAATCTAAAACCTGTCTCACAGGAAACGTTCAAATCATAGACAGTAAGAAGAGCCAGTTTTCCTGTACTTGAGTCGTCATTGTGCCTTTTGTATTTAATTCCCGTGCAATTTCTGTGTTTCATCGTCAATAAGACGGTCAGAGGGATACAGTGAACCTGAAGCGAAGCATCGCAATCTAAAACCGGTCTCACTGGAAAGGTTTAAAATATAGACAGTAAGAAGAGCCAGTCATCTTGTACTAGAGTCGGCATTGTGCCTTTTGTATTTAATTTCGATGCAATTTCTGTGTTTCATCGTCAACAAGAAGGTCAGAGGGATACAGTAAACCTGAAGTGAAGCATCGGAATCTGTAACAAGTGTCACAGGAATGGTTCAAAACATAGACAGTAAGAACAGTCAGTTTCCGTGTGCTTATGTCGGCATTGTGCCTTTTCTATTTAATTCCGATGCAATTTCTGTCTTTCGTCGTCAATACGAAGGTCGGAGGGATTCAGTAAACCTGAAGTGAAGCATCGGAATCTATAAGTAGTGTCAAGGGCATGGTTCAAAACATAGACAGTAAGAAGAGTCAGTTTTCTTGTACTTAAGTCGGCATTGTGCCTTTTGTATTTAATTCCAATGCAATTTCTGTGTTTCATCGTCAATACAAAGGTCCAAGGGATACATTAAACCTGAAGTCAAGCATCGGAATCTAAAACTGGTCTCACAGGAGAGGTTCCAAAATAGACAGTAAGAAGAGCCAGTCTTCTTGTACTTGCGTCGTTATTGTGCCTTTTGTATTTAATTCCGATGCTATTTCCGTGTTTCATCGTCAATACGAAGGTCAGAGGGATACAGTAACCCTGAAGTGAAGCATCGGAATCTATAACTAGTGTCTTAGGAATGGTTCAAAACATAGACAGTTAGAGGAGTCAGTTTCCGTGTACTTAAGTCGGCATTGTGCCTTTTGTATTTAATCCCGATGCAATTTCTGTGTTTCATCGTCAATAAGAAGGTCAGAGGGATACAGTAAACCTGAAGTGAAGCATCGGAATCTATAACTAGTGTCACGGGCACGGTTCAAAACATAGACAGTAAGAAGAGTCAGTTTTCTTGTACTTAAGTCGGCATTGTGCCTTTCGTATTTAATTCCGATGCAATTTCTGTGTTTCATCGTCAATACTAAGGTCCAAGGGATACATTAACCCTGAAGTCAAGCATCGGAATCTGAAACTTGTCTCACAGGAGAGGTTCAAAAAATAGACAGTAAGAAGAGCCAGTCTTCTTGTACTTGCGTCGTTATTGTGCCTTTTGTATTTAATTCCGATGCTATTTCCGTGTTTCATCGTCAATACGAAGGTCAGAGGGATACAGTAACCCTGAAGTGAAGCATCGGAATCTATAACTAGTGTCTTAGGAATGGTTCAAAACATAGACAGTTAGAGGAGTCAGTTTCCGTGTACTTAAGTCGGCATTGTGCATTTCTATATAATTCCGATGCAATTTCTGTGTTTCGTCGTCAATAAGAAGGTCCAAGGGATACAGTAAACCTGAAGTGAGCATCGGAATCTATAACTAGTGTCACAGGAATGGTTCAAAACATAGACAGGAAGAAGAGTCAGTTTCTGTGTGCTTATGTCGGCATTGTGCATTTTCTATTTAATTCCGATGCACTTTCTGTGTTTCATCGTCAATAAGAAGGTCGAAGGATCCAATAAACCTGAAGTGAACCATTGGAATCTATAACGAGTGTCACAGGAATGGTTCAAATCATAGACAGTAAGAAGAGTCAGTTTTCTTGTACTTATGTCGGCATTGTGCCTTTTGTATTTAATCCCGATGCAATTTCTGTGTTTCATCGTCAATAAGAAGGTCAGAGGGATACAGTAAACCTGAAGTGAACCATGGGAATCTATAACTAGTGTCACAGGAATGGTTCAAACATAGACAGTATGAAGTGTCAGTCTTCTTGTACTTAAGTCGGCATTGTGCCTTTTGTTTGTATTCCGATGCAATTTCTGTGTTTCATCGTCAATAAGAAGGTCAGAGGGATACAGTAAACCTGAAGTGAAGCATCGGAAGCTATAACTAGTGTCACAGGAATAATTCAAAACATAGACAGGAAGAAGAGTCAGTTTCTGTGTGCTTATGTCGGCATTGTGCATTTTCTATTTAATTCCGATTCAATTTCTGTGTTTCGTCGTCAATAAGAAGGTCCAAGGGATACAGTAAACCTGTAGTGAAGCATCGGAATCTAAATCCGGTCTCACAGGAAAGGTTCACAACATAGACAGTAAGAAGAGCCAGTCTTCTTGTACTAGAGTCGGCATTGTGCCTTTTGTATTTAATTCCGATGCACTTTCTGTGTTTCATCGTCAATAAGAAGGTCGAAGGATCCAATAAACCTGAAGTGAACCATTGGAATCTGTAACTAGTGTCACAGGAATGGTTCAAATCATAGACAGTAAGAAGAGTCAGTTTTCTTGTACTTATGTCGGCATTGTGCCTTTTGTATTTAATTCCGATGCAATTTCTGTGTTTCATCGTCAATAAGAAGGTCAGAGGGATACAGAAAACCTGAAGTCAAGCATCGGAATCTAAAACTGGTCTCACAGGAGAGGTTCAAATCATAGACAGTTCGAAGAGTCAGTTTTCTTGTACTTAAGTCAGCATTGTGCTTTTCTATTTAATTCCGATGCAATTTCTGTGTTTCGTCGTCAATAAGAAGGTCCAAGGGATACAGTAAACCTGAAGTGAGCATCGGAATCTATAACTACTGTCACAAGAATGGTTAAAAACATAGACAGTAAGAAGAATCGGTTTTCTTGTACTTAAGTCGGCGTTGAGCTTTTCTATTTAATTCCGATGCAATTTCTGTGATTCATAGTCAATAAGACGGTCATAGGGATACAGTAAACCTCAAATGAAGCATCGGAATCTATAACTAGTGTCACAGGAGTGGTTCAAAACATAGACAGTAAGAAGAGTCAGTTTTCTTGTACTTAAGTCGACATTGTGCCTTTTCTATTTAATACCGATGCAATTTCAGCGTTTCGTCGTCAATAAGAAGGTCCAAGGGATACAGTAAACCTGAAGTGAAGCATCGGAATCTAAAATCGGTCTCACAGGAAAGGTTCAAATCATAGACAGAAAGAATAGCCAGACTTCTTGTACTTAAGTCAACATTGTGCCTTTTTTAATTAATTCCTATGCAAATTCTTTGTTTCATCGTCCATAATAGGGTCAGAGGGATACAGTAAACCTGAAGTGAAGCATCGGAATCTATAACTAGTGTTACAGGAATGGTTAAAACCATCGACAGTAACAAGAGTCAGTTTTCTTGTACTTAAGTCGGCATTGTGCCTCTTCTGTTTAATTCCGATGCAATTCCTGTGTTTCATCATCAATAAGAAGGTCGGAGGGGTACAGTAAACCTAAAGTGAAGCATCGGAATCTATAACTAGTGTCACAGGAATGATTCAAAACATAGACAGTAAGAAGAGTCAGTTTTCTTGTACTTGAGTCTGCACTGTGCCTTTTGTATTTATTTCCGATGCAATTTCTGTGTTTCGTCGTCAATAAGAAGGTCCAAGGGATACAGTAAACCTGAAGCGAAGCATCGGAATCTAAAACCGGTCTCATAAGAAAGGTTCAAAATATAGACAGTAAGAAGATCCAGTCTTCTTGTACTAGAGTCGGCATTGTGCCTTTTGTATTTAATTTCGATGCAATTTCTGTGTTTTATCGTCAACAAGAAGGTCAGAGGGATACAGTAAACCTGAAGTGAAGCATCGGAATCTATAACTAGTGTCACAGGAATGATTCAAACATAGACAGTAAGAAGAACCAGTTCTCTTGTACTTAAGTCGGCATTGTGCCTTTTCTATTTAATTCCGATGCAATTTCTGTGTTGCATCGTCAATAAGAAGGTCAGAGGGATACAGTAAACCTGAAGTGAAGCATCGGAATCTATAACTAATGTCACAGGAATTGTTCAAAACATAGACAGTAAGAAGAGTGAGTTTTCTGTATTTAAGTCGCCATTGTGCCTTTTTTAATTAAATCCGATGCAATTTCTGTGTTTCATCGTCAATAAGAGGGTCAGAGGGATGCAGTAAACCTGATGTGAAGCATCGGAATCTATAACTAGTGCCACAGGAATGGTTAAAACCATAGACAGTATGAAGAGTCAGTTTTCTTGTACTTAAGTCGGCATTGTGCCTTTTCTGTTTAATTCCGATGCAATTTCTGTGTTTCATCGTCAATAAGAATGTCGGAGGGGTACAGTAAAGCTGAAGTGAAGCTTCGGAATCTATAACTAATGTCACAGGAATGGTTCAAAAATAGACAGTAAGAAGAGCCAGTCTTCTTGTACTTGAGTCGTTATTGTGCCCTTTGTATTTAATTCCGATGCAATTTCTGTGTTTCATCGTCAATAAAAAGGTCAGAGGGATACAGTAAACCTGAAGCGAAGCTTCAGAATCTAAAACCGGTCTCACAGGAAAGGTTTAAAATATAGACAGTAAGAAGAGCCAGTCTTCTTGTACTAGAGTCGGCATTGTGCCTTTTGTATTTAATTTCGATGCAATTTCTGTGCTTCATCATCAATAAGAAGGTCAGAGGGATACAGTAAACCTGAAGTGAAGCATCGGAATCTGTAACTGGTGTCTTAGGAATGGTTCAAAACATAGACAGTTAGAGGAGTCAGTTTCCGTGTACTTAAGTCGGCATTGTGCATTTTGTATTTAATCCCGATGCAATTTCTGTGTTTCATCGTCAATAAGAAGGTCAGAGGGATACAGTAAACCTGAAGTGAAGCATCGGAATCCATAACTAGTGTCACGGGCATGGTTCAAAACATAGACAGTAAGAAGAGTCAGTTTTCTTGTACTTAAGTCGGCATTGTGCCTTTTGTATTTAATTCCGATGCAATTTCTGTGTTTCATCGTCAATACTAAGGTCCAAGGGATACATTAAACCTGAAGTCAAGCAGCGGAATCTAAAACTGGTCTCACAGGGAGGTTCAAAAATAGACAGTAAGAAGAGCCAGTCTTCTTGTACTTGCGTCGTTATTGTGCGTTTTGTATTTAATCCGATGCTATTTCCGTGTTTCATCGTCAATACGAAGGTCAGAGGGATACAGTAACCCTGAAGTGAAGCATCGGAATCTATAACTGGTGTCTTAGGAATGGTTCAAAACATAGACAGTTAGAGGAGTCAGTTTCCGTGTACTTAAGTCGGCATTGTGCCTTTTGTATTTAATCCCGATGCAATTTCTGTGTTTCATCGTCAATAAGAAGGTCAGAGGGATACAGTAAACCTGAAGTGAAGCATCGGAATCCATAACTAGTGTCACGGGCATGGTTCAAAACATAGACAGTAAGAAGAGTCAGTTTTCTTGTACTTAAGTCGGCATTGTGCCTCTTCTGTTTAATTCCGATGCAATTCCTGTGTTTCATCATCAATAAGAAGGTCGGAGGGGTACAGTAAACCTGAAGTGAAGCATCGGAATCTATAACTAGTGTCACAGGAATGGTTCAAAACATAGAAAGTTAGAAGAGTCAGTTTTCTTGTACTTAAGTCTGCATTGTGCCTTTTGTATTTAGATTCCGATGCAATATCTGTATTCCATCGTCAATAAGAAGGTCCAAGGGATTCAGCAAACCTGAAGTCAAGCATCGGAATCTAAAACTGGGCTCACAGGAACAGTTCAAAAATAGACAGTAAGAAGAGCCAGTCTTCTTGTACTTGAGTCGTTATTGTGCATTTTGTATTTAATTCCGATGCAATTTCTGTGTTTCATCGTCAATAAGAAGGTGAGAGGGATACAGTAAACCTGAAGTGAAGCATCAGAATCTATAACTAGTGTCACAGGAATGGTTCAAATAATGGACAGTAAGGAGAGTCAGTTTTGTTGTACTTAAGTCGACATTGTGCATTTTCTATTTAATTCCGATGCAATTTCTGTGTCTCGTCGTCAATAAGAAGGTCCAAGGGATACAGTAAACCTGAAGCGAAGCATCGGAATCTATAACCGGTCTCACAGGAGAGGTTCAAATTATAGACAGTAAGTATAGCCAGACTTCTTGTACTAGAGTCGACATTGTGCCTTTAGTATTTAATTTCGATGCAATTTCTGTTTTTCATTGTCAATAAGAAGGTCAGAGGGATACAGTAAACCTGAAGTGAAGCATAGGAAACTATAACTAGTGTCACAGGAATGGTTCAAAACATAGACAGTAAGAAGAGTCAGTTTCTGTGTGCTTACGTCGGCTTGTGCATTTTCTAATTAATTCCGATTCAATTTCTGTGTTTGATCGTCAATAAGAAGGTCCAAGGGATACTGTATCCCTGTAGTAAAGCAACGGAATCTAAAACCGGTCTCACAGGAAAGATTCAAAACATAGACAGTAAGAAGAGCCAGTCTTCTTGTACTAGAGTCTGCATTGTGCCTTTTGTATTTAATTCCGATGCACTTTCTGTGTATCATCGTCAATAAGAAGGTCGGAGGGATATAATAAACCTAAAGTGAACCATCGGAATCTATAACTAGTGTCACAGGAATGGATCAAATCATAGACAGTAAGAAGACTCAGTTTTCTTGTACTTATGTCGGCATTGTGCCTTTTGTATTTAATTCCGATGCAATTTCTGTGTTTCATCGTCAATAAGAAGGTCAGAGGGATACATAAAACCTGAAGTCAAGCATCGGAATCTAAAACTGGTCTCACAGGAGAGATTCAAATCATAGACAGTAAGAAGAGTCAGTTTTCCGGTACTTAAGTCGGCATTGTGCCTTTCTATTTAATTCCGATGCAATTTCTGTGTTTCATGGTCAATAAGACGGTCATAGGGATACAGTAAATCTGAAGTGAAGCATCGGAGTCAATAACTAGTGTCACAGGAGTGGTTCAAAACATAGACAGTAAGAAGAGTCATTTTTCTTGTACTTAAGTCGGCTTTGTGCTTTTCTACTTAATTCCGATGCAATTTCTGTGTTTCAGGTCAATACGATGGTCAGAGGGATACAGTAAACCTGCAGTGAAGCATCGGAATCTATAAGTAGTGTCACAGGAATGGTTCAAAACATAGACAGTAAGAAGAGCCAGTCTTCTTGTACTAAAGTCGGCATTGTGCATTTTGTATTTAATTCCGATGCAATTTATGTGTTTCATCGTTAACAAGAAGGTCAGAGGGATACAGTAAACCTGAAGTGAAGCATCGTAATCTATAACTAGTGTCACAGGAATGGTTCAAAGCATAGACAGTAAGATAAGTCAGTTGTCTTTTAATTAATTCGGCATTGTGCCTTTTGTATTTAATTCCGACGCAATTTCTGTGTTTCATCGTCAATAAGAAGGTCAGAGGGATACAGTAAACCTGAAGTGAAGCATCGGAATCTATAACTAGTGTCACAGGAGAGGTTCAAAACATAGACAGTAAGAAGAGTCAGTTTTCTTGTACTTAAGTCGGCATTGTGCTTTTCTATTTAATTCCGATTCAATTTCTGTGTTTCATGGTCAATAAGACGGTCGGAGGGATACAGTTAACCTGAAGTGAAGCATCGGAATCTATAACTAATGTCACAGGAGTGGTTCAAAACATAGACAGTAAGAAGAGTCAGTGTTCTTGTACTTAAGTCGGCTTTGTGCTTTTCTATTTAATTCCGATGCAATTTCTGTGTTTCGTCGTCAATAAGAAGGTCCAAGGGATACAGTAAACCTGAAGTGAGCATCGAAATCTATAACTAGTGTTACAGGAATGGTTAAAAACATAGATAGTAAGAAGAATCAGTTTTCTTGTACTTAAGTCGGCATTGTGTCTTTTGTATTTAATTCCGATGCAATTTCTGTGTTTCATCGTTAATAAGAAGGTCAGACGGATACAGTAAACCTGAAGTGAAGCATCGTATTCTATAACTAATGTCACTGGAATAGTTCAAACATAGACAGTAAGAAGAGCCAGTCTTCTTGTACTAAAGTCGGCATTGTGCATTTTGTATTTAATTCCGATGCAATTTCTGTGTTTCATCGTTAACAAGAAGGTCAGAGGGATACAGTAAAAGTGAAGTGAAGCATCGGAATCTAGAACTAGTGTCACAGGAATGGTTAAAACCATCGACAGTAAGAAGAGTCAGTTTTCTTGTACTTAAGTCGGCATTGTGCCTTTTCTGTTTAATTCCGATGCAATTCCTGTGTTTCATCATCAATAAGAAGGTCGGAGGGGTACAGTAAACCTGAAGTGAAGCATCCGAATCTATACCTAGTGTCACAGGAATGATTCAAAACATAGACAGTAAGAAGAGTCAGTTTTCTTGTACTTGAGTCTGCACTGTGCCTTTTGTAATTAATTCCGATGCAATATCTGTGTTCCATCGTCAATAAGAAGGTCCAAGGGATTCAGTGAACCTGAAGTCAAGCATCGGAATCTTAAACTGGTCTCACAGGAAAGGTTCAAAACATAGACAGTAGGAAGAGCCAGTCTTCTTGTACTAAAGTCGACATTGTGACTTTTGTGTTTAATACCGGTGCAATTTCTGTGTTTCGTCGTTAATAAGAAGGTCAGAAGGATACAGTAAACCTGAAGTGAAGCATCGTAATCTATAACTAGTGTCACAGGAATGGTTCAAGGCATAGACAGTAGGATGAGTCAGTTTTCTTTTAATTAATTCGGCATTGTGCCTTTTGTATTTAATTCCGACGCAATTTCTGTGTTTCATCGTCAATAAGAAGGTGAGAGGGATACAGTAAACCTGAAGTGAAGCATCGGAATCTATAACTAGTGTCCTAGGAGAGGTTCAAAACATAGACAGTAAGAAGAGTCAGTTTTCTAGTACTTAAGTCGGCATTGTGCCTTTTCTGTTTCATTCCGATGCAATTTCTGTGTTTCATCATCAATAAGAAGGTCGGAGGGGTACAGTAAACCTGAAGAGAAGCATCGGAATCCATAACTAGTGTCACAGGAATGGTTCAAATCATAGACAGTAAGAAGAGTCAGTTTTCTTGTACTTATGTCGGCATTTTGCCTTTTGTATTAATTCCGATGCAATTTCTGTGTTTCATCGTCAATAAGAATGTCAGAGGGATACATTAAACGTGAAGTCAAGCATCGGAATCTAAAACTGTTCTCACAGGAGAGGTTCAAAACATAGACAGTAAGAAGATTCAGTTTTCTTATACTTAAGTCGGCATTGTGTATTTCTATTTAATTCCGATGTAATTTCTGTGTTTCGTCGTCAATACGAAGGTCCAAGGGATACAGTAATCCTGTAGTGAGCATCGGAATCTATAACTAGGGTCACAGGAATGGTTAAAAACATAGACAGTAAGAAGAATCAGTTTTCTTGTACTTAAGTCGGCATTGTGCTTTTCTATTTAATTCCGATGCAATTTCTGTGTTTCATGGTCAATAAGACAGTCGGAGGGATACAGTTAACGTGAAGTGAAGCATCGGAATCTATAACTAGTGTCACAGGAGTGGTTCAAAACATAGACAGTAAGAAGAGTCAGTGTTCTTGTACTTAAGTCGGCGTTGTGCTTTTCTATTTAATTCCGATGCAATTTCTGTGTTTCGTCGTCAATAAGAAGGTCCAACTGATACAGTAAACCTGAAGTGAGCATCGTAATCTATAACTAGTGTCACAGGAATGGTTAAAAACATAGACAGTAAGAAGAATCAGTTTTCTTGTACTTAAGTCGGCATTGTGCCTTTTGTATTTTATTCCGGTGCAATTTCTGTGTTTCATCGTCAATAAGCCGGTCAGAGGGATACAGTAAACCTGAAGTGAATCATCGGAATCTATAACTAGTGTCACAGGAATGGTTCAAACATAGACAGTAAGAAGAGTCAGTTTTCTTGTACTTAAGTCGGCATTGTACCTTTTCTATTTAATTCCGATGCAATATCTGTGTTTCGACGTCTAAAGAAGGTCCAAGGGATACAGTAAACCTGAAGCGAAGCATCGGAATCTAAAACCGGTCTCACAGGAAAGGTTCAAAATATAGACAGTAATAAGAGCCAGTCTTCTTGTACTAGAGTCGGCATTGTGCCTTTTGTATTTAATTTCGATGCAATTTCTGTGTTTCATCGTCAATAAGAAGGTTAGAGGGATACAGTAAACCTGAAGTGAAGCATCGGAATCTATAACTAGTGTCACAGGAATGGTTCAAGTCATAGACAGTAAGAAGAGTCAGTTTCCGTGTGCTTAAGTCGGCATTGTGGCTTTTCTATTTAATTCCGATGCAATTTCTGTGTTTCGTCGTCAATAAGAAGGTCCAAGGTATACAGTAAACCTGTAGTGATGCATCGGAATCTAAAACCTGTCTCACAGGAAAGGTTCAAAACATAGACAGTAAGAAGAACCAGTCTCCTCTGTACTGAAGTCGGCATTGTGCCTTTTGTATTTAATTCCGATGCAATTTCTGTGTTTCATCGTCAATAAGAAGGTAGGAGGGATACAGTAAACCTGAAGTGAACCATCTGAATCTATAACTAGTGTCACAGGAATGGTTCAAAACATAGACAGTAAGAAGATTCAGTCTTCTTGTACTTAAGTCGGCATTGTGCCTTTTGTTTGTATTCCGATGCAATATCTGTGTTTCATCGTCATTAAGAAGGTCAGAGCGATACAGTATACGTGAAGTGAAGCATCGGAATCTATAACTAGTGTCACAGGAATGCTTCAAACATAGACAGTAAGAAGAGTCAGTTTTCTTGTACTTAAGTGGCATTGTGCCTTTTATATTTAATTCCGATGCAATTTCTGTGTATCGTCGTCAATAAGAAGGTCCAATGGATACAGTAAACCTGAAGCGAAGCATCGGAATCTAAAACCGGCCTCACAGGAAAGGTTCAGAATATAGACAGTAAGAAGAGCCAGTCTTCTTGTACTAGAGTCGGCATTGTGCCTTTTGTATTTAATTCCGATGCAATTTCTGTGTTTTATCGTCAATAAGAAGGTCCAACAGATA
Organism: Schistocerca piceifrons; assembly: GCF_021461385.2. NCBI lineage: Eukaryota > Metazoa > Arthropoda > Insecta > Orthoptera > Acrididae > Schistocerca > Schistocerca piceifrons. Next base: position 10,878,792 of record NC_060146.1, on the reverse strand, counting down.
CATTAAACCTGAAGTCAAGCATCGGAATCTAAAACTGGTCTCACAGGAGAGGTTCAAAACATAGACAGTAAGAAGAGCCAGTCTTCTTGTACTTGTGTCGTTATTGTGCCTTTTGTATTTAATTCCGATGCAATTTCTGTGTTTCATCGTCAATAAGAAGGTCAGAGGGATACAGTAAACCTGAAGTGAAGCATTGGAATCTATAACTAGTGTCACAGGAATGGATCAAAACATAGACAGAAAGAGAAGTCAGTTTCCGTGTACTTAAGTCGGCATTGTGCCTTTTGTATTTAATTCCGATGTACTTTCTGTGTTTCATGGTCAATAAGACTATCAGAGGGATACAGTAACCCTGAAGTGAAGCATCGGAATCTATAACTAGTGCCACAGGAGTGATTCAAAACATAGACAGTAAGAAGAGTCAGTTTTCTTGGACTTGAGTCGGCATTGTGCCTTTTCTATTTAATTCCGATGCAATTTCAGTGTTTCGTCGCCAATAAGAAGGTCAGAGGGATACAGTAAACCTGAAGTGAAGCATCGGAATCTAAAACCGGTCTCACAGGAAAGGTTTAAATCATAGACAGTAAGAAGAGCCAGACTTCTTGTACTTGAGTCGGCATTGTGCCTTTTGTATTTAATTCCGGTGCAATTTCTGTGTTTCATCGTCAATAAGCCGGTCAGAGGGATACAGTAAACCTGAAGTGAAGCATCGGAATCTATAACTAGTGACACAGGAATGGATCAAAACATAGACAGTAAGAAGAGTCAGTCTTCTTGTACTTAAGACGGCATTGTGCTTTTCTATTCAATTCCGATGCAATTTCAGTGTTTCGTCGCCAATAAGAAGGTCAGAGGGATACAGTAAACCTGAAGTGAGCATCGGAATCTATAACTAGTGTCACAGGAATGGTTAAAAACAGAGACAGTAAGAAAAATCAGTTTTCTTGTACTTATGTCGGCATTGTGCCTTTTGTATTTAATTCCGATGCACTCTCTGTGTTTCATCGTCAATAAGAAGGTGAGAGGGATACAGTAAACCTGAAGTGAAGCATCGGAATCTATAACTAGTGTCACAGGAATGGTTTAAAACATAGACAGTAAGAAGAGTCAGTTTTCTTGTACTTAAGTCGACATTGTGCCTTTTCTATTTAATTCCGATGCAATTTCAGTGTTTGGTCGCCAATAAGAAGGTCCAAGGGATACTGTAAACCTGAAGTGAAGCATCGGAGTCTAAAACCGGTCTCACAGAAACGTTCAAATCATAGACTGTAAGAAGAGTCAGACTTCTTGTTTTTGAGTCTGCATTGTGCCTTTTGTATTTAATTCCGGTGCAATTTCTGTGCTTCATCATCAATAAGAAGGTCGGAGGGGTACAGTAAACCTGAAGTGAAGCATCGGAATCTATAACTAATGCCACAGGAATGGTACAAAACATAGACAGTAAGGAGAGTCAGTTTTCTTGTACTTGAGTCTGCATTGTGCCTTTTGTATTTAATTCCGATGCAATATCTGTGTTCCATCGTCAATAAAAAGGTCCAAGGTATTCAGTTAACCTGAAGTCAAGCATCGGAATCTTAAACTGGTCTAACAGGAAAGGTTCAAAACATAGACAGTAAGAAGAGCCTGTCTTCTTGTACTAAAGTCGGCATTGTGCTTTTCTATTCAATTCCGATGCAATTTCTGTGTTTCGTCGTCAATAAGAAGGTCCAAGGGATACAGTAAACCTGAAGTGAGCATCGGAATCCATAACTAGTGTCACAGGAATGGTTAAAAACATAGACAGTAAGAAGAATTAGTTTTCTAGTACTTAAGTTGGCATTGTGCCTTTTGTATTTAATTCCGATGCACTTTCGGCGTTTCATCGTCAATAAGAAGGTGAGAGGGATACAGTAAACCTGAAGTGAAGCATCGGAATATAAAACTGGTCTCACAGGGAAGGTTCAAATCATAGACAGTAGAAGAGCCAGACTTATTGTACTTGAGTCGGCATTGTGCCATTTGTATTTAATTCCGCTGCAATTTCTGTGTTTCATCATCAATAAGCCGGTCAGAGGGATACAGTAAACCTGAAGTGAAGCATCGGAATCTATAACTAGTGTCACAGGACTGGATCAAAACATAGACAGTAAGAGAAGTCAGTTTCCGTGTACTTAAGTCTGCATTGTGTCTTTTCTATTTAATTCCGATGCAATTTCTGTGTTTCGTCGTCCATAAGAAGGTCCAAGGGATACAGTAAACCTGTAGTGAAGCATCGGAACCTAAAACCGGTCTCACAGCAAATTTTCAAAACATAGACAGTAAGAAGAGCCAGTCTTCTTGTACTAAAGCCGGCATTGTGCCTTTTGTAGTTAATTCCGATGCAATTTCTGTGTTTCATCGTCAATAAGAAGTTCACAGGGATACAGTAAAACTGAAGTGAACCATCGGAATCTATAACTAGTGTCACAGGAATGGTTCATAACATAGACAGTAAGAAGATTCAGTCTTCTTGTACTTAAGTCTGCTTTGTGCCTTTTGTTTGTATTCCGATGCAATATCTGTGTTTCATCGTCATTAAGAAGGTCAGAGCGATACAGTATACCTGAAGTGAAGGATCGGAAACTGTAACTAGTGTCACAGGAATGGTTCAAACATAGACTGTAAGAAGAGTCAGTTTTCTTGTACTTAAGTATGCATTGTGCCTTTTCTATTTAATTCCAATGCAATTTCTGTGTTTCGTCATCAATAAAAAGGTCCAAGGTATACAGTAAACCTGTAGTGAAGCATCGGAATTTAAAACCGGTCTCACAGGAAAGGTTCAAAACATAGACAGTAAGAAGAGTCAGTTCTCTTGTACTTGAGTCGGCATTGTGCCTTTTCTATTTAATTCCGATGCAATTTCAGTGTTTCGTCGCCAATAAGAAGGTCAGAGGGATACAGTAAACCTGAAAAGAGCATCGGAATCTATAACTAGTGTCACAGGAATGGTTAAAAACATAGACAGTAAGAAAAATCAGTTTTCTTGTACTTAAGTCGGCATTGTGCCTTTTGTATTTAATTCCGATGCACGTTCTGTGTTTCATCGTCAATAAGAAGGTGAGATGGATACAGTAAACCTGAAGTGAAGCATCGGAATCTATAACTAGTGTCACAGGAATGGTTTAAAACATAGACAGTAAGAAGAGTCAGTTTTCTTGCACTTAAGTCGACATTGTGACTTTTCTATTTAATTCCGATGCAATTTCAGTGTTTCGTCGCCAATAAGAAGGTCCAAGGGATACTGTAAACCTGAAGTGAAGCATCGGAGTCTAAAACCGGTCTCACAGGAAAGGTTCAAATCATAGACAGTAAGAAGAGCCAGACTTCTTGTTTTTGAGTCTGCATTGTGCCTTTTGTATTTAATTCCGGTGCAATTTCTGTGCTTCATCATCAATAAGAAGGTCGGAGGGGTACAGTAAACCTGAAGTGAAGCATCGGAATCTATAACTAGTGCCACAGGAATGGTTCAAAACATAGACAGTAAGGAGAGTCAGTTTTCTTGTACTTGAGTCTGCATTGTGCCTTTTGTATTTAATTCCGATGCAATATCTGTGTTCCATCGTCAATAAGAAGGTCCAAGGGATTCAGTTAACCTGAAGTCAAGCATCGGAATCTTAAACTGGTCTCACAGGAAAGGTTCAAAACATAGACAGTAAGAAGAGCCTGTCTTCTTGTACTAAAGTCGGCATTGTGCTTTTCTATTCAATTCCGATGCAATTTCTGTGTTTCGTCGTCAATAAGAAGGTCCAAGGGATACAGTAAACCTGAAGTGAGCATCGGAATCTATGACTAGTGTCACAGGAATGGTTAAAAACATAGACATTAAGAAGAATCAGTTTTCTAGTACTTAAGTTGCCATTGTGCCTTTTGTATTTAATTCCGATGCACTATCTGTGTTTCATCGTCAATAAGAAGGTGAGAGGGAAACAGTAAACCTGAAGTGAAGCATCGGAATCTATAACTAGTGTCACAGGAATGGTTCAAAACATAGACAGTAAGAAGAGTCAGTTTTCTTGTACTTAAGTCGACATTGTGCCTTTTCTATTTAATTCCGATGCAATTTCAGTCTTTCGTCGCCAATAAGAAGGTCCAAGGGATACAGTAAACCTGAAGTGAAACATCGGAATATAAAACCGGTCTCACAGGAAAGGTTCAAATCATAGACAGTAGAAGAGCCAGAGTTATTGTACTTGAGTCGGCATTGTGCCATTTGTATTTAATTCCGGTGCAATTTCTGTGTTTCATCATCAATAAGCCGGTCAGAGGGATACAGTAAACCTGAAGTGAAGCTTCTGAATCTATAACTAGTGCCACAGGAATGGATCAAAACATAGACAGTAAGAGAAGTCAGTTTCCGTGTACTTAAGTCTGCATTGTGTCTTTTCTATTTAATTCCGATGCAATTTCTGTGTTTCGTCGTCCATAAGAAGGTCCAAGGGATATAGTAAACCTGTAGTGAAGCATCGGAACCTAAAACCGGTCTCACAGCAAATGTTCAAACATAGACAGTAAGAAGAGCCAGTCTTCTTGTACTAAAGCCGGCATTGTGCCTTTTGTATTTAATTCCGATGCAAATTCTGTGTTTCATCGTCAATAAGAAGGTCACAGGGATATAGTAAAACTGAAGTGAACCATCGGAATCTATAACTAGTGTCACAGGAATGGCTCAAAACATAGACAGTAAGAGGATTCATGCTTCTTGTACTTAAGTCGGCATTGTGCCTTTTGTTTGTATTCCGATACAATATCTGTGTTTCATCGTCATTAAGAAGGTCAGAGCGATACAGTATACCTGAAGTGAAGCACCGGAATCTGTAACTAGTGTGACAGGAATGGTTCAAACATAGACAGTACGAAGAGTCAGTTTTCTTGTACTTAAGTATGCATTGTGCCTTTTCCATTTAATTCCGATGCAATTTCTGTGTTTCGTCGTCAATAAGAAGGTCCAAGGGATACAGTAAACCTGAAGCGAAGCATCGGAATCTAAAACCGGTCTCACAGGAAAGGTTCAGAATATAGACAGTAAGAAGGGCCATTCTTCTTGTACTACAGTCGGCATTGTGCCTTTTGTATTTAATTCCGATGCAATTTCTGTGTTTCATCGTCAATAAGAAGGTCAGAGGGATACAGTAAACCTGAAGTGAAGCATCGGAATCTATAACTATTGTCACAGGAATGGTTCAAAACATAGACAGTAAGAAGAGTCAGTTTTCTTGTACTTAAGTCGGCATTGTGTCTTTCGTAATTAATTCCGATCCAATATCTGTGGTTCATCGTCAATAAGAAGGTCTGAGGGATAGAGTAAACCTGAAGTGAAGCATCGGAATCTATAACTAGTGTCACAGGAATGGTTAAAAACATAGACAGTAAGAAGAGTCAGTTTCCTCGTACTTAAGTCGGCATTGTGCCTTTTCCATATAATTCCGATGCAATTTCTGTGTTTCATCGTCAATTCGAAGGACGGAGGGACACAGTAAACCTGAAGTGAATCATCGGAATCTATAACTAGTGTCACGGGAATGGTTCAAAACATAGACAGTAAGAAGAGTCAGTTTTCTTGTACTTGTGTCGTCATTATGCCTTTTGTATCTAATTCCGATGCAATTTCTGTGTTTCATTGTCAATAAGTTGGTCAGAGGGATACAGTAAACCTGATGTGAAGCATCGGAATCTATAACTAGTGTCACAGGATTGGTTCAAACATAGAAAGTAAGAAGAGTCAGTTTTTTTGTACTTAAGTTCACATTGTACCTTTTCTATTTATTTCCCATGCAATTTCTGTGTTTCGTCGTCAATAAAAGGTGAGAGGGATACAGTAAACCTGAAGTGAAGCATCTGAATCTATAACTAGTGTCACAGGAATGGTTCATATCATAGACAGTAAGGAGAGTCAGTTTTCTTGTACTTAAGTCGACATTGTGCTTTTTCTATTTAATTCCGATGTAATTTCTGTGTTTCGTCGTCAGTAAGAAGGTCCAAGGGATAGAGTAATCCTGAAGCGAAGCATCGGAATCTAGAACCGGTCTCACAGGAAAGTTTCAAAATATAGACAGTAAGAAGAGCCAGTCTACTTGTACTACAGTCGGCATTGAGCCTTTAGTATTTATTTTCTATGCAATTTCTGTGTTTCATCGTCAATAAGAAGGTCAGGGGGATATAGTAAACCTGAAGTGAAGCATCGGAATCTATAACTAGTGTCACAGGAATGGTTCAAAACATAGACAGTAAGAAGAGTCACTTTCCGTGTGCTTAATTCGGCATTGTACATTTTCCATTTAATTCCGATGCAATTTCTGTGTTTCGTCGTCAATAAGAAGGTCCAAGGGATACAGTAAACCAGTAGTGAAGCATCGGAATCTAAAACCGGTCTCACAGGAAAGGTTCAAAACACAGACAGTAAGAAGAGCCAGTCTTCTTGTACTAGAGTCGGCATTGTGCATTTTGTATTTAATTCCGATGCGATTTCTGTGTTTCATCGTCAATAAGAAGGTCAGAGGGATACATTAAACCTGAAGTCAAGCATCGGAATCTAAAACTGGTCTCACAGGAATGGTTCAAAACATAGGCAGTAAGAAGAGTCAGTTTTCTTGTACTTAACTCGACATTGTGCCTTTTCTATCTAATTCCGATGCAGTTTCAGTGTTTCGTCGTCAATAAGAAGGACCAAGGGATACAGTAAACCTGAAGTGAAGCATCGGAGTCTAAATCTGGTCTCACAGGAAAGGTTCAAATCATAGACAGTAAGAAGAGCCAGACTTCTTGTTTTTGAGTCGGCATTGTGCCTTTTTAATTTAATTCCGGTGCAATTTCTGTGTTTCATCGTCAATAAGCCCGTCAGAGGGATACAGTAAACCTGAAGTGAAGCATCGGAATCTATAACTAGTGTCACAGAAATGGTTCAAATCATAGACAGTAAGAACAGTCAGTTTCCGTGTGCTTAAGTATGCATTGAGCTTTTTCTATTTAATTCCGATGCTATTTCTGTGTTTCGTCGTCAATAAGAAGGTCCAAGGGATACAGTAAACCTGAATCGAAGCATCGGAATCTAAAACCGGTCTCACAGGAAAGGTTCAGAATATAGACAGTAAGAAGAGCCAGGCTTCTTTTACTAGAGTCGGCATTGTGCTTTTTGTATTTAATTCCGATGCAATTTCTGTGTTTCATCGTCAATAAGAAGGCCAGAGGGATACAGTAAACCTGAAGTGAAGCATCGGAATCTATAACTAATGTCACAGGAATGGTTAAAACATAGACAGTAAGAAGAATCAGTTTTCTTGTACTTAAGTCAGCATTGTGTCTTTTGTAATTAATTCCGATGCAATGTCTGTGTTTCATCGTCAATAAGATGGTCAGAAGGATACAGTAAACCTGAAGTGAACCATCGGAATCTATAACTAGTGTCAGAGGAGTGGTTCAAAACATAGACAGTAAGAAGATTCAGTCTTCTTGTACTTAAGTCGGCATTGTGCCTTTTGTTTGTATTCCGATGCAATATTTGTGTTTCATCGTCATTAAGAAGGTCAGAGCCATACTGTATACCTGAAGTGAAGCATCGGAATCTATAACTAGTGCCACAGGAACGGTTCAAACATAGACAGTAAGAAGAGTCAGTTTTCTTGTTCTTAAGTCGGCATTGTGCCTTTTCTATTTAATTCCGATGCAATTTCTGTGTTTCGTCGTCAATAAGAAGGTCCAAGGGATACAGTAAACCTGAAGCGAAGCATCGGAATCTAAAACCGGTCTCACAGGAAAGGTTCAGAATATAGACAGTAAGAAGAGCCAGGCTTCTTTTATTAGAGTCGGCATTGTGCTTTTTGTATTTAATTCCGATGCAATTTCTGTGTTTCATCGTCAATAAGAAGGCCAGAGGGATACAGTAAACCTGAAGTGAAGCATCGGAATCTATAACTAATGTCACAGGAATGGTTAAAACATAGACAGTAAGAAGAGTCAGTTTTCTTGTACTTAAGTCGGCATTGTGTCTTTTGTAATTAATTCCGATGCAATTTCTGTGGTTCATCGTCATTAAGAAGATCAGAGGGATACAGTAAACCTGAAGTGAAGCATCGGAATCTATAACTAGTGTCACAGGAATGGTTAAAATCATAGACAGTAAGAAGAGTCAGTGTTCTTGTTCTTAAGTCGGCATTGTGCCTTTTCTATTTAATTCCGATGCAATTTCTGTGTTTCATCGTCAATAAGAAGTTCCAACGGATACATTAAACCTGAAGTCAAGCATCGGAATCGGAAACTGGTCTCACAGGAGAGGGTCAAAACATAGACAACAAGAAGAACCAGTCATTTTGTACTTGAGTCGTTATTGTGCCTTTGGTATTTAATTCCGATGCAATTTCTGTGTTTCATCGTCAATAAGAAGGTAAGAGCGATACAGTAAACCTGAAGTGAAGCATCGGAATCTATAACTAGTGTCACAAGAATGGATCATAACATAGACAGTAAGAGAAGTCAGTTTCCGTGCACTTAAGTCGTCATTGTGCCTTTTGTATTTAATTCCGATGCAATTTCTGTGTTTCATGGTCAGTAAGACGGTCAGAGGGATACAGTAACCCTGAAGTGAAGCATCGGAATCTATAACTAGTGTCACAGGAGTGGTTCAAAACATAGACAGTAAGAAGAGTCAGTTTTCTTGTACTTAAGTCGGCATTGTACTCTTCTATTTAATTCCGATGCAATTTCTGAGTTTCATGGTCAATAAGACGGTCAGAGGGATGCAGTAAACCTGAAGTGAAGCATCGGAAGCTATAACTAGTGTCACAGGAGTGGTTCAAAACATAGACAGTAAGAAGAGTCAGTGTTCTTGTACTTAAGTCGGCATTGTGCTTTTCTATTTAATTCCGATGCAATTTCTGTGTTTCGTCGTCAATAAGAAGGTCCAAGGGATACAGTAAACCTGAAGTGTGCATCGGAATCTATAACTAGTGTCACAGGAATGGTTAAAAACATAGACAATAAGAAGAATCAGTTTCTTGTATTTATGTCGGCATTGTGCCTTTTGTATTTAATTCCGATGCAATTTCTGTGTTTCATCGTCAATAAGAAGGTCAGACGGATACAGTAAACCTGAAGTGAAGCATCGGAATCTATAACTAATGTCACAGGAATGGTTCAAAACATAGACAGTAAGAAGAGTAAGTTTTTTGTACTTAAGTCGCCATTGTGCCTTTTTTAATTAATTCCGATGCAATTTCTGTGTTTCATCGTCCATAAGAGAGTCAGAGGTATACAGTAAACCTGAAGTGAAGCATCGGAATCTATAACTAGTGTCACAGGAATGGTTCAAAACATAGACAGTAAGAAGAGTCAGTTTTCTTGTACTTGAGTCTGCATTGTGCCTTTTGTATTTAATTCCAATGCAATATCTCTGATCCATCGTCAATAAGAAGGTCCAAGGGATTCAGTAAACCTGACGTGAAGCATCGGAATCTATAACTAGTGTCACAGGAATGGTTCAAAACATAGACAGTGAGATGAGTCAGTTTTCTATAATTCAGTCGGCATTGTACCTTTTGTATTTAATTCCGATGCAATTTCTGTGTTTCATCGGCAATAAGCCGGTCAGAGGGATACAGTAAACCTAAAGTGAAGCACAGGAATCTATAACTAGTGTCACAGGAATGGTTCAAATATAGACAGTAAGAAAAGTCAGTTTTCTTGTACTTAAGTCGGCATTGTACCTTTTCAATTTCATTCCCATGCAATTTCTGTGTTTCGACGTCTATAAGAAGGTCCAAGGATACAGTAAACCTGAAGCGAAGCATCGGAATCTAAATCCGGTCTCACAGGAAAGGTTCAAAATATAGACAGTTAGAAGAGCCAGTCTACCTGTACTAGAGTCGGCATTGTGCCTTCTGTATTTAATTTCGATGCAATTTCTGTGTTTCATCATCAATAAGAAGGTCAGGGGATACAGTAAACCTGAAGTGAAGCATCGGAATCTATAACTAATGTCACAGGAATGGTTCAAAACATAGACAGTAAGAAGAGTCAGTTTTCTTGTACTTAAGTCGGCATTGTGTCTTTAGTAATTAATTCCGATGCAATTTCTGTGGTTCATCGTCATTAAGAAGGTCAGACGGATACAGTAATCCTGAAGTGAAGAAAAGGAATTTATAACTAATGTCACAGGAATGGTTCAAAACATAGACAGTTAGATGAGTCAGTTTTCTTGTACTTGAGTCTGCATTGTGCCTTTTGTATTTAATTCCGATGCAATATCTGTGTTCCATCGTCAAAAAGAAGGTCCAAGGGATTCAGTAAACCTGAAGTCAAGCATCGGAATCTTAAACTGGTCTCACAGGAAAGATTCAAAGCATTGTCAGTAAGAAGAGCCAGTCTTCTTTTACTAAAGTCGGCATGGTGCCTTTTGTATGTAATTCCGATGCAATTTCTGTGTTTCATCGTTAATAAGATGGTCAGAGGGATACAGTAAACGTGAAGTGAAGCATCGGAATCTATAACTAGTGTCACAGGAATGGTTCAAAGCATAGACAGTTAGATGAGTCAGTTTTCTTATAATTAAGTCGGCATTGTGCCTTTTGTATTTAATTCCGATGCAATTTCTGTGTTTCATCGTCAATAAGAAGGTGAGAGGGATACAGTAAACCTGAAGTGAAGCATCGGAATCCATAACTAGTGTCACAGGTATGGTTCAAAACATAGACAGTAAGAAGAGTCAGTTTTCTTGTACATAAGTCGGCATTGTGCCTTTTCTATTTAATTCCGATGCAATTTCTGTGTTTCGTCGTCAATAAGAAGGTCCAAAAGATACAGTAAACCTGAGGTGAAACTTCAGAATCTAAAACCGGTCTCACAGGAAAGGTTCAAATCATAGACAGTAAGATGAGTCAGTTTTCTTATAATTAAGTCGGCATTGTGCATTTTGTATTTAATTCCGATGCAATTTCTGTGTTTCATCGTTAATAAGAAGGTCAGAGGGATACTGTAAACCTGAAGTGAAGCATCGGAATCTATAACTAGTGTCACAGGAATGTTTAAAACCATAGGCAGTAAGAAGATTCAGTTTTCTTGTACTTTAGTCGGCATTGTGCTTTCCTACTTAATTCCGATGCAATTTCTGTGTTTCGTCGTCAATAAGAAGGTCCAAGGGATACAGTAAACCTGAAGTGAGCATCGGAATCTATAACTAGTGTCACAGGAATGGTTAAAAACATAGACAGTAAGTAGAATCAGTTTTCTTGTACTTAACTCGGCATTGTGCCTTTTGTATTTAATTCGGATGCAATTTCTGTGTTTCATCGTCAATAAGAAGGTCAGACGGATACAGTAAACCTGAAGTGAAGCATCGGAATCTATAACCAAAGTCACAGGAATGGTTCAAAACATAGACAGTAAGAAGAGTAAGTTTTCTGTACTTAAGTCGCCATTGTGCCTTTTTTAATTAATTTCGATGCAATTTCTGTGTTTCATCGTCAATAAGAGGGTCAGGGGGATACAGTAAACCTGAAGTGAAGCATCGGAATCTATAACTAGTGTCACAGGAATGGTTCAAAACATAGACAGTAAGAAGAGTCAGTTTTCTTGTACTTGAGTCTGCCTTGTGCCTTTTGTATTTAATTCCAATGCAATATCTGTGTTCCATCGTCAATAAGAACGTCCAAGGGAGTCAGTAAACCTGACGTGAAGCATCAGAATCTATAACTAGTGTCACTGGAATGGTTCGAAGCATAGACAGTAAGAAGAGCCAGTTTTCTTGTACTTAAGTCGACATTCTGCCTTTTCTATTTAATTCCGATGCAATGTCAGTGTTTCGTCGTCAATAAGAAAGTCCAAGGGATACAGTAAACCTGAAGTGAAGCATCGGAGTCTAAAACAGGTCTCACCGGAAAGGATCAAATCATAGACAGTAAGAAGAGCCAGACTTCTTGAACTTGAGTCGGCATTGTGCATTTTGTATTTAATTCCGGTGCAATTTCTGTATGTCATCGTCAATAAGCCGGTCAGAGGGATACAGTAACCCTGAAGTGAAGCACCGGAATCTATAACTAGTGTCACAGGAATGGTTCAAATATAGACAGTAAGAAGAGTCAGTTTTCTTGTACTTAAGTCGGCATTGTACCTTTTCTATTTCATTCCCATGCAATTTCTTAGTTTCGACGTCTATAAGAAGGTCCAAGGATACAGTAAACCTGAAGCGAAGGATCGGAATCTAAATCCGGTCTCACAGGAAAGGTTCAAAATATAGACAGTAAGAAGAGCCAGTCTACTTGTACTAGAGTCGGCATTGTGCCTTCTGTATTTAATTTCGATGCAATTTCTGTGTTTCATCATCAATAAGAAGGTCAGAGGGATACAGTAAACCTGAGGTGAAGCATCGGAATCTATAACTAATGTCACAGGAATGGTTCAAAATATAGTCAGTAAGAAAAGTCAGTTTTCTTGTACTTAAGTCGGCATTGTGTCTTTAGTAATTAATTCCGATGCAATTTCTGTGGTTCATCGTCATTAAGAAGGTCAGACGGATACAGTAAACCTGAAGTGAAGAAAAGGAACTTATAACTAATGTCACAGGAATGGTTCAAAACATAGACAGTAAGAAGAGTCAGTTTTCTGTACTTAAGTCGCCATTGTGCCTTTTTTAAATATTCCGATGCAATTTCTGTGTATCATCGTCAATAAGAGGGTCAGAGGGATGCAGTAAACCTGAAGTGAAGCATCGGAATCTATAACTAGTGTCACAGGAATGTTTAAAACCATAGGCAGTAAGAAGAGTCGGTTTTCTTGTACTTAAGTCGGCATTGTGCCTTTTCTGTTTAATTCCGATGCAATATCTGTGTTTCATCATCAATAAGAAGGTCGGAGGGGTACAGTAAACCTGAAGTGAAGCATCGGAATCTATAACTAGTGTCACAGGAATGGTTCAAAACATAGACAGTAAGAAGAGTCAGTTTTCTTGTACTTGAGTCTTCATTGTGCATTTTGTATTTAATTCCGATGAAATATCTGTGTTCCATCGTCAATAAGAAGGTCCAAGGGATTCAGTAAACCTGAAGTCAAGCATCGGAAGCTTAAACTGGTCTCACAGGAAAGGTTCAAAACATTGACAGTAAGAATTCCGATGCAATATCTGTGTTTCATCGTCAATAAGATGGTCAGAGGGATACAGTAAACCTGAAGTGAAACATCGGAATCTATAACTAGTGTCACAGGAATGGTTCAAAGCATAGACAGTAAGATGAGTCAGTTTTCTTATAATTAAGTCGGCATTGTGCCTTTTGTATTTAATTCCGATGCAAATTCTGTGTTTCTTCGTCAATAAGAAGGTGAGAGGGATACAGTAAACCTGAAGTAAAGCATCGGAATCTATATCTAGTGTCACAGGAGTGGTTCAAACATAGACAGTAAGAAGAGTCAGTTTTCTTGTACTTATGTCGGCATTGTGCTTTTCTATTTAATTCCGATGCAATTTCTGTGTTTCGTCGTCAATAAGAAGGTCCAAGGGATACATTAAACCTGAAGTGAAGCATCGGAATCTGTAACTAGTGTCACAGGAGTGGTTCAAAACATAGACGGTAAGAAGAGTCAGTGTTCTTGTACTTAAGTCGGCTTTGTGCTTTTCTGTTTTATTCCGATGCAATTTCTGTGTTTCATCAACAATAAGGAGGTCGGAGGGGTACAGTAAACCTGAAGTGAAGCATCGGAATCTATAACTAGTGTCACAGGAATGGATCAAAACATAGACAGTAAGAGAGGTCAGTTTCCATGTACTTAAGTCGGCATTGTGCCTTTTGTATTTAATTCCGATGCAATTTCTGTGTTTCATGGTCAAGAAGACGGTCAGAGGGATACAGTAAATCTGAAGTGAAGCATCGTAATCTATAACTAGTGTCACAGGAGTGGTTCAAAACATAGACAGTAAGAAGAGTCAGTTTTCTTGTACTTAAGTCGGCATTGTCCTCTTCTGTTCAATTCCGATGCAATTTCTGTGTTTCATGGTCAATAAGACGGTCAGAGGGATACTGTAAACATGAAGTGAAGCATCGGAATCTATAACTAGTGTCACAGGAGTGGTTCAAACATAGACAGTAAGAAGGGTCAGTTTTCTTGTACTTATGTCGCCATTGTGCTTTTCTATTTAATTCCGATGCAATTTCTGTGTTTCGTCGTCAATAAGAAGGTCCAAGGGATACATTAAACCTGAAGTGAAGCATCGGAATCTATAACTAGTGTCACAGGAGTGGTTCAAAACATAGACGGTAAGAAGAGTCAGTGTTCTTGTACTTAAGTCGGCTTTGTGCTTTTCTGTTTTATTCCGATGCAATTTCTGTGTTTCATCAACAATAAGAAGGTCGGAGGGGTACAGTAAACCTGAAGTGAAGCATCGGAATCTATAACTAGTGTCACAGGAATGGTTCAAAACATAGACAGTAAGAAGAGTCAGTTTTCTTGTACTTGAGTCTGCATTGTGCCTTTTGTATTTAATTCCGATGCAATATCTGTGTTCCATCGTCAATAAGAAGGTCCAAGGGATTCAGTAAACCTGAAGTCAAGCATCGGAATCTTAAACTGGTCTCACAGGAAAGGTTCAAAACATAGACAGTAAGACGAGCCAGTCTTCTTGTACTAAAGTGGGCATTGTGCCTTTTGTATGTAATTCCGATGCAATTTCTGTGTTTCATCGTTAATAAGATGGTCAGAGGGATACAGTAAACCTGACGTGAAGCATCGGAATCTATAACTAGATTTACAGGAATGGTTCAAAGCATAGACAGTAAGATGAGTCAGTTTTCTTATAATTAAGTCGGCATTGTGCCTTTTGTATTTAATTCCGATGCAATTTCTGTGTTTCATCGTCAATAAGAAGGTGAGAGGGATACAGTAAACCTGAGGTGAAGCATCGGAATCTATAACTAGTGTCACAGGAATGGTTCAAAACATAGACAGTAAGAAGAGTCAGTTTTCTTGTACTTAAGTCGACATTGTGCCATTTCTATTTAATTCCGAAGCAATTTCAGTGTTTCGTCGTCAATAAGAAGGTCCAAGGGATACAATAAACCTGAAGTGAAGCATCGGAATCTAAAACCGGTCTCACAGGAAAGGTTCAAATCATAGACAGTTAGACGAGCCAGACTTCTTGTACTTGAGTCTGCATTGTGCCTTTTGTAATTAATTCCGGTGCAATTTCTGTGTTTCATCGTCAATAAGCCGGTCAGAGGGATACGGTAAACCTGAAGTGAAGCATCGGAATCTATAACTAGTGTCACAGGAATGGTTCAAACATAGACAGTAAGAAGAGTCAGTTTTGTTGTACTTAAGTCGGCATTGTACCTTTCTATTTAATTCCGATGCAATTTCTGTGTTTCGACGTCTATAAGAAGGTCCAACAGATACATTAAACGTGATGTCAAGCATCGGAATCTAAAACTGGTCTCACAGGAGAGGTTCAAATCATAGACAATAAGAAGAGCCAGTCTTCTTGTACTTGAGTCATTATTGTGACTTTTGTATTTATTTCCGATGCAATTTCTGTGTTTCATCGTCAATAAGAAGGTTAGAGGGATACAATAAACCTGAAGTAAAGCATCGGAATCTATAACTAGTCTCACAGGAATGGATCAAAACATAGACAGTAGGAGAAGTCAGTTTCCGTATACTTAAGTGGGCATTGTGCCTTTTGTATTTAATTCCGATGCAATTTCTGTGTTTCATGGACAATAAGACGGTCAGAGGGGTACAGTAAAAATGAAGTGAAGCATCGGAATCCAAAACCGCGCTCACAGGAAAGGTTCAAAACATTGACAGTAAGAAGAGCCAGTCTTCTTGTACTAAAGTCGGCATGGTGCCTCTTGTATGTAATTCCGATGCAATTTTTCTGTGTTTCATCGTTAATAAGATGGTCAGAGGGATACAGTAAACCTAAAGTGAAGCATCGGAATCTATAACTAGTGTCACAGGAATGGTTCAGAGCATAGACAGTAAGATGAGTCAGTTTTCTTGTACTTAAGTCGACATTGTGCCTTTTCTAATTACTTCCGATGCAATTTCAGTGTTTCGTCGTCAATAAGAAGGTCCAAGGGATACAGTAAACCTAAGGTGAAGCATCGGAATCTATAACTAGTGTCACAGGAATGGATCAAATCATAGACAGTAAGAGAGGTCAGTTTCCGTGTACTTAAGTCGGCATGGTGCCTTTTGTATTTAATTCTGATGCAATTTCTGTGTTTCATGGTCAAGAAGACGGTCAGAGGGATACAGTAAACCTGAAGTGAAGCATCGTAATCTATAACTAGTGTCACAGGAGTGGTTCAAAAGATAGACAGTAAGAAGAGACAGTTTTCTTGTACTTAAGTCGGCATTGTGCTCTTCTGATTAATTCCGATGCAATTTCTGTGTTTCATGGTCAATAAGACGGTCAGAGGGATACAGTAAACATGAAGTGAAGCATCGGAATCTATAACTAGTGTCACAGGAGTGGTTCAAACATAGACAGTAAGAAGAGTCAGTTTTCTTGTACTTATGTCGGCTTTGTGCTTTTCTGTTTTATTCCGATGCAAATTCTGTGTTTCATCATCAATAAGAAGGTCGGAGGGGTACAGTATACCTGAAGTGAAGCATCGGAATCTATAACTAGTGTCACAGGAATGGTTCTAAACATAGACAGTAAGAAGATTAATTTTTCTGTACTTGAGTCTGCATTGTGCCTTTTGTATTTAATTCCGATGCAATATCTGTGTTCCATCGTCAATAAGAAGGTCCAAGGGATTCAGTAAACCTGAAGTCAAACATCGGAGTCTTAAACTGGTCTCACAGGAAAGGTTCAAAACATAGACAGTAAGAAGAGTCAGACTTCTTGTACTAAAGTGGGCATTGTGCCTTTTGTATGTAATTCCGATGCAATTTCTGTGTTTTATCGTTAATAAGATGGTCAGAGGGATACAGTAAACCTGAAGTGAAGCATCGGAATCTATAACTAATTTTACAGGAATGGTTCAAAGCATAGACAGTAAGATGAGTCAGTTTTCTTATAATTAAGTCGGCATTGTGCCTTTTGTATTTATTTCCGATGCAATTTCTGTGTTTTATCGTTAATAAGATGGTCAGAGGGATACGGTAAACCTCAAGTGAAGCATCGGAATCTATAACTAGTGTCACAGGAATGGTCCAAACATAGACAATAAGAAGAGCCAGTCTTCTTGTACTTGAGTCGTTATTGTGCCTTTTGTATTTAATTCCGATGCAATTTCTGTGTTTCACCTTCAATAAGAAGGTCAGAGGGATACAGTAAACCTGAAGTGAAGCATCGGAATCTATAACTAATGTCACAGGGATGGTTCAAAACATAGACGGAAAGAAGAGTCAGTTTTCTTGTACTTCAGTCGGCATTGTGTCTTTAGTAATTAATTCCGATGCAATTTCTCTGGTTCATCCTCATTAAGAAGGTCAGAGGGATACAGTAAACCAGAAGTGAAGCATCGGAATCTATAACAAGTGTCACAGGAATGGTTTTAAACATAGCAGTAAGAAGAGTCAGTTTTCATGTTCTTAAGTCGGCATTGTGCCTTTTCTATTGAATTCCGATGCAATTTCTGTGTTTCGTCGTCAATAAGAAGGTCCAAGGGATACAGTAAACCTGAAGTGAAGCATCGGATTCTAAAACTAGTCTCACAGGAAAGGTTCAAATCATAGACAGTAAGAACAGCCAGTCTTCTTGTACTTGAGTCGGCATTGTGCCTTTTGTATTTAATTCCGATGCAATTTCTGTGTTTCTTTGTCAATAAGACGGTCAGAAGGATACAGTAAACCTGAAGTGAAGCATCGGAATCTATAACTAGTGTCAGAGGAATGGTTCAAAGCATAGACAGTAACAAGAGTCAGTTTCCTTATACGTAAGTCGGCATTGTGCCTTTTGTATTTAATTCCGATGCAATTTCTGTGTTTTATCGTCAATAAGAAGGTCAGAGGTATACAGTAAACCTGAAGTGATGCATCGGAACCTATAACTAGTGTCACAGGAGTGGTTCAAAACATAGACAGTAAGAAGAGTCAGTTTTCTTATACTTAAGTCGGCATTGTGTCTTTAGTAATTAATTCCGATACAATTTCTGTGGTTCATCGTCATTAACGAGGTCAGACGGATACAGTAAACCTGATGTGAAGAAAAGGAATTTATAACTAATGTCACAGGAATGGTTCAAAACATAGACAGTAAGAAGAGTCACTTCTCTTGTACTTGAGTCTGCATTGTGCCTTTTGTATTTAATTCCGATGCAATATCTGTGTTCCATCGTCAATAAGAATGTCCAAGGGATTCAGTAAACCTGAAGTCAAGCATCGGAATCTTAAATTGGTCTCACAGGAAAGGTTCAAAACATTGACAGTAAGAAGATTCAGTTTTCTTGTACTTAAGTCGACATTGTGACTTTTCTATTTAATTCCGATGCAATTTCAGTGTTTCGTCGTCAATAAGAAGGTCCAAGGGATACAGTAAACCTGAGGTGAAGCATCGGAATCTAAAACCGGTCTCACAGGAAAGGTTCAAATCATAGACAGTAAGACGAGCCAGACATCTAGAACTAGAGTCGGCATTGTGCCTTTTGTAATCAATTCCGGTGGAATTTCTGTGTTTCATCGTCAATAAGCCGGTCAGAGGGATACAGTAAACCTGAAGTGAAGCATCGGAATCTATAACTAGTGTCACAGGAATGGTTCAAACATATACAGTAAGAAGATTCAGTTTTCTTGTACTTAATTCGGCTTTGTACCTCTTCTATTTACTTCCGATGCAATTCCTGTGTTACGACGTCTATAAGAAGGTCCAGCGGATACATTAAACATGAAGTCAAGCATCGGAATCTAAAACTGGTCTCACAGGAGAGGTTCAAAACATAGGCAATAAGAAGAGCCAGTCTTCTTGTACTTGAGTCGTTATTGTGCCTTTTGCATTTAATTCGGATGCAATTTCAGTGTTTCATCATCAATAAGACGGTCAGAGGGATAGAGTAAAACTGAAGTGGCACCGGAATGTATAACTAGTGTCACAGGAATGGTTCAAAACATAGACTGTAGGAAGAGTCAGATTTCTTGTGCTTAAGTCGGCATTGTGCCTTTTCTATTGAATTCCGAAGCAATTTCTGTGTTTCGTCGTCAATAAGAAGGTCCAAGGGATACTGTAAACCTGAAGTCAAGCATCGGAATCTGAGACTGGTCGGAGAGGAAAGGTTCAAAACATAGACATTAAGAAGAATCAGTTTTCTTGTACTTAAATCGGCATTGTCCCTTTTGTACTCAATTCCGATGCAATTTCTGTGTTTCATCGTCAACAAGAAGGTCAGAGGGATACAGTAAACCTGAAGTGAAGCATCGGAATCTATAACTAGTGTCACAGGAATGGTTCATAACATAGACAGTATGAAGCGTCAGTTTTCTTGTACTTAAGTCGGCATTGTGCCTTTTGTATTTAATTCCGATGCAATTTCTGTGTTTGATCGTCAATAAGAAAGTCCAAGGGATACAGCAAACCTGATGTAGAGCATCGGAATCCAAAACCGGGCTCACAGGAAAAGTTCAAATCATAGACAGTAAGAAGAGCCAGACTTTTTGTACTTGCGTCGGCTTTGTGCCTTTTGTATTTAATTCCGATGCAATTTGTGTGTTTCATCGTCAATAAGACGGTCAGAGGGATACAAAAAACCTGAAGTGAAGCATCGGAATCTATAACTAGTGTCACAGAAATGGTTCAAAACATAGACAGTAAGAAGAGTCAGTTTTCTTATACTTAAGTCGGCATTGTGCCTTTTCAATTGAATTCCGATGCAATTTCTGTGTTTCGTCGTCAATAAGAAGGTCCAAGGGATACAGTAAACCTGAAGTGAAGCATCGGATTCTAAAACTGGTCTCACAGGAAAGGTTTAAATCATAGACAGTAAGAACAGCCAGTCTTCTTGTACTTGAGTCGGCATTGTGCCTTTTGTATCTAATTCCGATGCAATTTCTGTGTTTCTTTGTCAATAAGACGGTCAGAAGGATACAGTAAACCTGAAGTGATGCATCGGAACCTATAACTAGTGTCACAGGAGTGGTTCAAATCATAAACAGTAAAAAGGGTCAGTTTTCTTGTACTTAAGTCGACATTGTGCCTTTTCTATTTAATTCCGATGCAGTTTCTGCGTTTCGTCGTCAATAAGAAGGTCCGAGGGATACAGTAAACCTGAAGTGAAGCACCGGAATCTATAACTAGTGTCACAGGAATGGTTCAAATATAGACAGTAAGAAGAGTCAGTTTTCTTGTACCTAAGTCGTCATTGTACCTTTTCTATTTCATTCCGATGCAATTTCTGTGTTTCGACGTCTATAAGAAGGTCCAAGGATACAGTAAACCTGAAGCGAAGCATCGGAATCTAAAACCGGTCTCACAGGAAAGGTTCAAAATATAGACAGTAAGAAGAGCCAGTCTACTTGTAGTAGAGTCGGCATTGTGCCTTCTGTATTTAATTTCGATGCAATTTCTGTGTTTCATCGTCAATAGGAAGGTCGTAGGGATACAGTAAACCTGAAGTGAAGCATCGGAATCTATAACTAATGTCACAGGAATGGTTCAAAACATAGACAGTAAGAAGAGTCAGTTTTCTTATACTTTAGTCGGCATTGTGACTTTAGTAATTAATTCCGATGCAATTTCTGCGGTTCATCGTCATTAACGAGGTCAGACGGATACAGTAAACCTGAAGTGAAGAAAAGGAATTTATAACTAATGTCACAGGAATGGTTCAAAACATAGACAGTAAGAAGAGTCACTTCTCTTGTACTTGAGTCTGCATTGTGCCTTTTGTATTTAATTCCGATGCAATATCTGTGTTCCATCGTCAATAAGAATGTCCAAGGGATTCAGTAAACCTGAAGTCAAGCATCGGAATCTTAAATTGGTCTCACAGGAAAGGTTCAAAACATTGACAGTAAGAAGATTCAGTTTTCTTGTACTTAAGTCGACATTGTGACTTTTCTATTTAATTCCGATGCAATTTCAGTGTTTCGTCGTCAATAAGAAGGTCCAAGGGATACAGTAAACCTGAGGTGAAGCCACGGAATCTAAAACCGGTCTCACAGGAAAGGTTCAAATCATAGACAGTAAGACGAGCCAGACTTCTTGAACTAGAGTCGGCATTGTGCCTTTTGTAATTAATTGCGGTGGAATTTCTGTGTTTCATCGTCAATAAGCCGGTCAGAGGGATACAGTAAACCTGAAGTGAAGCATCGGAATCTATAACTAGTGTCACAGGAATGGCTCAAACATATACAGTAAGAAGATTCAGTTTTCTTGTACTTAATTCGGCTTTGTACCTTTTCTATTTACTTCCGATGCAATTAATGTGTTTCGACGTCTATAAGAAGGTCCAGCGGATACATTAAACATGAAGTCAAGCATCGGAATCTAAAACTGGTCTCACAGGAGAGGTTCAAAACATTGGCAATAAGAAGAGCCAGTCTTCTTGTACTTGAGTCGTTATTGTGCCTTTTGTATTTAATTCCGATGCAATTTCAGTGTTTCATCATCAATAAGACGGTCAGAGGGATAGAGTAAAACTGAGGTGGCACCGGAATGTATAACTAGTGTCACAGGAATGGTTCAAAACATAGACTGTAGGATGAGTCAGATTTCTTGTGCTTAAGTCGGCATTGTGCCTTTTCTTTTGAATTCCGAAGCAATTTCTGTGTTTCGTCGTCAATAAGAAGGTCCAAGGGATACTGTAAACCTGAAGTCAAGGATCGGAATCTGAGACTGGTCTCACAGGAAAGGTTCAAAACATAGACATTAAGAAGAATCAGTTTTCTTGTACTTAAATCGGCATTGTGCCTTTTGTATTCAATTCCGATGCAATTTCTGTGTTTCATCGTCAACAAGAAGGTCAGGGGGATACAGTAAACCTGAAGTGAAGCATCGGAATCTATAACTAGTGTCATAGGAATGGTTCATAACATAGACAGTATGAAGCGTCAGTTTTCTTGTACTTAAGTCGGCATTGTGCCTTTTGTATTTAATTCCGATGCAATTTCTGTGTTTGATCGTCAATACGAAAGTCCAAGGGATACAGCAAACCTGAAGTAGAGCATCGGAATCCAAAACCGGGCTCACAGAAAGGTTCAAATCATAGACAGTAAGAAGAGCCAGACTTTTTGTACTTGCGTCGGCTTTGTGCCTTTTGTATTTAATTCCGATGCAATTTGTGTGTTTCATCGTCAATAAGACGGTCAGAGGGATACAAAAAACCTGAAGTGAAGCATCGGAATCTATAACTAGTGTCACAGAAATGGTTCAAAACATGGACAGTAAGAAGAGTCAGTTTTCTTATACTTAAGTCGGCATTGTGCCTTTTGTATTTAATTCCGATGCAATTTCTGTGTTTCATCGTCAATAAGAAGGTCAGAGGGATACAGTAAAAGAGAAGTGATGCACCGGAACCTATAACTAGTGTCACAGGAATGGTTCAAATCATAGACAGTAAGAAGAGTCAGTTTTCTGGTACTTAAGTCGACAATGTGCCCTTTCTATTTAATTCCGATGCAATTTCTGTGTTTCATCGTCAATAAGTAGGTCAAAGGGATACAGTTAACCTGAAGTGAAGGATCGGAATCTATAACTAGTGTCACAGGAATGGTTCAAACATAGCCAGTAAGAAGACTCAGTTTTCTTGTTCTTAAGTCGGCATTGTGCCTTTTGTATTTAATTCCGATGCAATTTCTGTGTTTCGTCGTCAATAAGAAGGTCCAAGGGATATTGTAAACCAGAAGTCAAGCATCGGAATCTAAGACTGGTCTCACAGGACAGGTTCAAAACATAGACAGTAAGAAGAATCAGATTTCTTGTACTTAAGTCGGCACTGTGCCTTTTGTATTTAATTCCGATGCAATTTCTGTGATTGATCGACAATAAGAAAGTCCAAGGGATACAGTAAATCTGAAGTAAAGCATCGGAATCTAAAACCGGTATCACAGGAAAGGTTCAAAACATAGACAGTAAGAAGAGCCAGTCTTCTTGTACTGGAGTCGGCATTGTGCCTTTTGTATTTAATTCCGATGCAATTTCTGTGTTTCATCGTCAATAAGGAGGTTATAGGGATATAGTAAACCTGAAGTGATGCATCGGAACCTATAAGTTGTGTCAAAGGAATGGTTCAAATTATAGACAGTAGGAAGAGTCAGTTTTCTTGTACTTGAGTCGGCATTATGCCTTTTGTATTTAATTCCGATGCAATATCTGTGTTTCATCGTCAATAAGAAGGTCAATGGGATACAGTAAACCTGAAGTGAAGCATCGGAATCTATAACTAGTGTCACAGGAATGGTTCAAACATAGGCGGTATGAAGACTCAGTTTTCTTGTACTTAAGTAGGCATTGTGCCTTTTGTATTTAATTCCGATGCAATTTCTGTGTTTGATCGTCAATAAGAAAGTCCAAGGGATACAGCAAACCTGAAGTAGAGCATCGGAATCCAAAACCGGGCTCACAGGAAAGGTTCAAATCATAGACAGTAAGAAGAGCCAGAGTTTTTGTACTTGCGTCGGCTTTGTGCCTTTTGTATTTAATTACGATGCAATTTCTGTGTTTCATCATCAATAAGACGGTCAGAGGGATAGAGTAAAACTGAAGTGGCACCGGAATATATAACTAGTGTCACAGGAATGGTTCAAAACATAGACTGTAGGAAGAGTCAGATTTCTTGTGCTTAAGTCGGCATTGTGCCTTTTCTATTGAATTCCGAAGCAATTTCTGTGTTTCGTCGTCAATAAGAAGGTCCAAGGGATACTGTAAACCTGAAGTCAAGCATCGGAATCTGAGACTGGTCTCACAGGAAAGGTTCAAAACATAGACATTAAGAAGAATCAGTTTTCTTGTACTTAAATCGGCATTGTGCCTTTTGTATTCAATTCCGATGCAATTTCTGTGTTTCATCGTCAACAAGAAGGTCAGAGGGATACAGTAAACCTGAAGTGAAGCATCGGAATCTATAACTAGTGTCACAGGAATGGTTCATAACATAGACAGTAAGAAGCGTCAATTTTCTTGTACTTAAGTCGGCATTGTGCCTTTTGTATTTAATTCCGATGCAATTTCTGTGTTTGATCGTCAATAAGAAAGTCCAAGGGATACAGCAAACCTGAAGTAGAGCATCGGAATCCAAAACCGGGCTCACAGGAAAGGTTCAAATCATAGACAGTAAGAAGAGCCAGACTTTTTGTACTTGCGTCGGCTTTGTGCCTTTTGTATTTAATTCCGATGCAATTTGTGTGTTTCATCGTCAATAAGACGGTCAGAGGGATACAGTAAACCTTAAGTGAAGCATCGGAATCTATAACTAGTGTCACAGGATAGGTTCAAACATAGACAGTAAGTAGGCCAGTCTTCTTGTACTTGAGTCGGCATTGTGCCTTTTCTATTTAATTCCGATTCAATTTCTGTGTTTCATCGTCAATAAGTAGGTCAAAGGGATACAGTTAACCTGAAGTGAAGGTTTGGAATCTATAACAAGTGTCACAGGAATGGTTCAAACATAGCCCGTAAGAAGACTCAGTTTTCTTGTTCTTAAGTCGGCATTGTGCCTTTTGTATTTAATTCCGATGCAATTTCTGTGTTTGATCGTCAAAAAGAAAGTCCAAGGGATACAGTAAACCTGAAGTGAAGCATCGAAATCTAAAACCGGTATCACAGGTAAGGTTTCTATACATAGACAGTAAGAAGAGCCAGTCTTCTTGTACTGGAGTCGGCATTGTGCCTTTTGTATTTAATTCCGATGCAATTTCTGTGTTTCATCGTCAATAAGGAGGTCATAGGGATACAGTAAACCTGAAGTGATGCATCGGAACCTATAAGTAGTGTCAGAGGAATGGTTCAAATTATAGACAGAAGAAGAGTCAGTTTTCTTGTACTTAAGTCGACATTGTGCCATTTCTATTTAATTCCGATGCAGTTTCTGTGTTTCGTCGTCAATAAGAAGGTCCAAGGGATACAGTAAACATGATGTGAAGCATCGGAATCTAAAACCGGTATCACAGGAAAGGTTCAAATCATAGACAGTAAGAAGAGCCAGTCTTCTTGTACTAGAGTCGGCATTGTGCCTTTTGTATTTTATTCCGATGCAATTTCTGTGTATCGTTGTCAATAAGACGGTCAGAGGGATACAGCAAACCTGAAGTGAAGCATCGGAATCTACAACTAGTGTCACAGGAATGGTTCAAAACATAGACAGTAAGAAGAGTCAGTTATCTTGTACTTAAGTCGGCACTGTGCTTTTATATTTAATTCCGATGCAATTTCTGTATTTCGTCGTCAATTAGAAGGTCCAAGGGATACAGTAAACTTGAAGTGAAGCATCGAAATCTAAAAACGGTCTCACAGGAAAGGTTCAATACATAGACAGTAAGTAGAGCCAGTCTTCTTGTACTTGAGTCCGCATTATGCCTTTTGAATTTAATTCCGATGCAATATCTGTGTTTCATCGTCAATAAGAAGGTCAATGGGATACAGTAAACCTGAAGTGAAGGATCGGAATCTATAACTAGTGTCACAGGAATGGTTCAAACATAGACAGTATGAAGACTCAGTTTTCTTGTTCTAAGTCGGCATTGTGCCCCTTCTGCTTAATTCCGATGCAATTTCCTGTGTTTCGTCGTCAATAAGAAGGTCCTAGGGATACTGTAAACCTGAAGTCACGCATCGGAATCTAAGACTGGTCTCACAGGAAAAATTCAAAACATAGACAGTAAGAAGAATCAGTTTTCTTGTCCTTAAATCGACATTGTGCCTTTTGTATTTAATTCCGATGCAA
Source organism: Schistocerca piceifrons (assembly GCF_021461385.2). Lineage (NCBI taxonomy): Eukaryota > Metazoa > Arthropoda > Insecta > Orthoptera > Acrididae > Schistocerca > Schistocerca piceifrons. The sequence continues at coordinate 10,852,975 of NC_060146.1, read as the reverse complement.
TTTCTGTGTTTCATCGTCAATAAGAAGGTCAGAAGGATACAGTAAACCTGAAGTGAAGGATCGGAATCTATAACTAGTGTCACAGGAATGGTTCAAACATAGCCAGTAAGAAGACTCAGTTTTTTTGTTCTTAAGTCGGCATTGTGCCTTTTCTATTTAATTCCGATGCAATTTCTGTGTTTCGTCGTCAATACGAAGGTCCAAGGGATACTGAAAACCTGATATCAAGCATCGGAATCTAAGACTGGTCTCACAGGAAAGGTTCAAAACATAGACAGTAAGAAGTATCAGTTTACTTGTACTTAAGTCGGCACTGTGCCTTTTGTATTTAATTCCGATGCAATTTCTGTGTGATATCGTCAATAAGAACATCCAAGGATATAGTAAACCTGACGTGAAGCATCGGAATCCAAAACCGGGCTCACAGGAAAGGTTCAAAACATAGACAGTAAGAAGAGCAGGACTTTTTGTACTTGAGTCGGCATTGTGTCTTTCGTATTTAATTCCGATGCAATTTCTGTGTTTCATCGTCAATATGACGGTCAGAGACGTACAGAAAACCTGAAGTGAAGCATCGGAATCTAAAACCGGTATCACAGGAAAGGTTCAAATCATAGACAGTAAGAAGAGCCAGTCTTCTTGTACTAGAGTCGGCATTGTGCATTTTGTATTTAATTCCGATGCAATTTCTGTGTTTCGTCGTCAATAAGAAGGTCAGAGGGATACAGTAACCCTGAAGTGATGCATCGGAACCCATAACTAGTGTCACAGGGATGGTTCAAATCATAGACAGTAAGAAGAGTCAGTTTTCTTGTACTTAAGTCGACATTGTGCCATGTCTATTTAATTCCGATGCAGTTTCTGTGTTTCGTCCTCAATATGATGGTCCATGGGATACAGTAAACTTGAGGTGAAGCATCGGAATCTAAAACCGATATCACAGGAAAGGTTCAAATCATAGACAGTAAGAAGACCCAGTTTTCTTGTACTAGAGTCGGCATTGTGCCTTTTGTATTTAATTCCGGTGCAATTTCTGTGTTTCGTTGTCAATAAGACGGCCAGAGGGATACAGCAAACCTGAAGTAAAGCATCGGAACCTACAACTAGTGTCAATAAGACGGTCAGAGGGATACAGCAAACCTGAAGTGAAGCATCGGATTCTACAACTAGTGTCACAGGAATGGTTCAAAACATAGACAGTAAGAAGAGCCAGTTTTCTTGTACTTAAGTCGGCATTGTGCCTTTTGGATTTAATTCCGATGCAATTTCTGTGTTTCGTCGTCAATTAGAAGGTCCAAGGGATACGGTAAACTTGAAGTGAAGCATGGGAATCTAAAACCGGTCTCACAGGAAAGGTTCAAATCATAGACAGTAAGTAGAGCCAGTCTTCTTGTACTTGAGTCGGCATTGTGCCTTTTGTATATAATTCCGATGCAATTTCTGTGTTACATCGTCAATAAGAAGGTCAAAGGGATACAGTAAACCTGAAGTGAAGGATCGGAATCTATAACTAGTGTCACAGGAATCGTTCCAACATATGCAGTATGAAGACTCAGTTTTCTTGTTCTTAAGTCGGCATTGTGCCTTTTCTATTTAATTCCGGTGCAATTTCTGTGTTTCGTCGTTAATAAGAAGGTCCAAGGGATACTGTAAACCTGAAGTCAAGCATCGGAATCTAAGAGTGGTCTCACAGGAAAAGTTCCAATTATAGACAGTAAGAAGAATCAGTTTTCTTGCACTTAAGTCGGCATTGTGACTCTTGCATTCAATTCCGATGCAATTTCTGTGTTTCATCGTCAATAAGAAGGTCAGAGGGATGCAGTAAACCTGAAGTGAAGAATCGGAATCTATAACTAGTGTCACAGGAATGGTTCAAAACATAGACAGTAAGAGGAGTCAGTTTTCGTGTACTTAACTCGGCATTGTGCCTTTTGTATTTAATTCCGATGCAATTTCTTTGTTTGATCGTCAATAAGAAAGTCCAAGGGATACAGTAAAACTGAAGTGAAGCATCGGAATCTAAAACCGGTATCACAGGAAAGGTTCAAAACATGGACAGTAAGAGGAGCCACACGTCTTGCACTTGACCCTTCATTGTGCCTTCTGTATTGAATTCCGATGCAAATTCTGTGTTTCATCGTCAATAAGACTGTCAGAGCGATACAGTAAACCTGAAGTGAAGCATCTGAAACAATAACTAGTGTCACAGGAATGGTTAAAAAACATAGACAGTAAGAAGAATCAGTTTTCTTGTCCTTTAGCCGGCATTGTGCCTTTTGTATTTAATTCCGAAGCAATTTCTGTGTTTCATCGTCAATGAGAAGGTCAGAGGGATACAGTAAACCTCAAGTGAAGCATCGGAATCTATAACTAGTGTCACAGGAATGGTTCAAAACAGTAAGAAGAGTCAGTTCCCTTGAACTTAAGTCGGCATTGTGCCTTTTGTATTTAATTCCGATGCAATTTCTGTGTTTGATCGGCAATAAGATGGTCAAAGGGATACAGCAAAACTGAAGTGAAGCATCGGAATCTATAACTAGTGTCACAGGAATGGTTCAAAACATAGATATTAAGAAGAGTCTGTATTCTTTTACTTAAGTCGGCATTGTGCCTTTTCTATTTAATTCCGATGCAATTTCTGTGTTTTTCGTCGTCAATAAGAAGGTCCAAGGGATACAGTAAACCTGAAGTGAAGCATCGGAATCAAGTCGGCATTGTGCCTTTTCTAATTAATTCCAGTGCATATTCTGTGTTTCGTCGTCATTAAGAAGGTCCAATGGATACAGTAAACCGGAAGTCAAGCATCGAAATCTAAAACAGGTCTTATAGGAAAGGTTCAAAACATAGACAGTAAGAAGAGCCAGTCTTCTTGTACTTGAGTCGGCATTGTGCCTTTTGTATTTAATTCCGATGCTATATCTGTGTTTCATCGTCAATAAGAAGGTCAGAGGGATACAGTAAACCTGAAGTGAAGCATCGGAATCTATAACTAGTGTCATAGGAATGGTTCAAATCATAGAAAGTTAGAAGAGTCAGTTTTCTTGTAATTAAGTCGACGTTGTGCCTTTTCTTTTTACTTCCGATGCAGTTTCTGTGTTTCGTCGTCAATAAGAAGGTCCAAGGGATACAGTAAAACAGAAATGAAGGGTCGGAATCTAAAACCGGTATCACAGGTAAGGTTCAAAACATAGAAAGTAAGAAGAGCCAGATGTCTTGTACTTGACCCTTCGTTGTGCCTTTTGTATTTAATTCCGATGCAATTTCTGTGTTTCATCATCAATAAGACTGTCAGAGGGATACAGTAAACCTGAAGTGAAGCATCAGAATCTATAACTAGTGTCACAGGAATGGTTCAAAACATAGACACTAAGAAGAGTCTGTATTCTTTTACTTAAGTCGGCATTGTGCCTTTTCTATTTAATTCCGATGCAATTTCTGTGTTTTTCGTCGTCAATAAGAAGGTCCAAGGGATACAGTAAACCTGAAGTGAAGCATCGGAATCAAGTCGGCATTGTGCCTTTTCTAATTAATTCCAGTGCATATTCTGTGTTTCGTCGTCATTAAGAAGGTCCAATGGATACAGTAAACCGGAAGTCAAGCATCGAAATCTAAAACAGGTCTTATAGGAAAGGTTCAAAACATAGACAGTAAGAAGAGCCAGTCTTCTTGTACTTGAGTCGGCATTATGCCTTTTGTATTTAATTCCGATGCAATTTCTGTGTTTCATCGTCAATACGAAGGTCAAAGGTATACAGTAAACCTGAAGTGAAGGATCGTAATCTATAATTAGTGTCACAGGAATGGTTCAAACATAGGCAGTATGAAAACTCAGTTTTCTTGTTCTTACGTCGGCATTGTGCCTTTTCTATTTTATTCCGATGCAATTTCTGTGTTTCGTCGTCAATAAGAAGGTCCAAGGGATAGTGTAAACCTGAAGTCAAGCATCGGAATCTAAATCTGGTCTTGCAGGAAAGGTTCAAAACATAGACAGTAAGAAGAATCAGTTTTCTTGTACTTAAGTCGGCATTGTGCATTTGTATTTAATTCCGATGCAATTTCTGTGTTTCATCGTCAACAAGAAGGTCAGAGGGATGCAGTAAACCTGAAGTGAAGCATCGGAATCTATAACTAGTGTCACAGGAATGGTTCAAAACATAGACAGTAGGAAGAATCAGTTTTCTTGTACTTAAGTCGGCATTGTGCCTTTTGTATTTAATTCCGATGCAATTTCTGTGTTTGATCGTCAATAAGAAAGTCTAAGGGATACAGTAAAACTGAAGTGAAGCGTCGGAATCTACAACTAGTGTCACAGGAATTGTTCAAAGCTTATACAGTTAGAAGAGTCAGTTTTCTTCTACTTAAGTCGGCATTGTGCCTTTTGTATTTAATTCCGATGCAATTTCTGTGTTTGATCGTCAAAAAGAAAGTCCAAGGGATACAGTAAACCTGAAGTGAAGCATCGGAATCTAAAACCGGTATCACAGGTAAGGTTTCTATACATAGACAGTAAGAAGAGCCAGTCTTCTTGTACTGGAGTCGGCATTGTGCCTTTTGTATTTAATTCCGATGCAATTTCTGTGTTTCATCGTCAATAAGGAGGTCATAGGGATACAGTAAACCTGAAGTGATGCATCGGAATCTAAAACCGGTATCACAGGAAAAGTTCAAATCATAGACAGTAAGAAGAGCCAGTCTTCTTGTACTAGAGTCGGCATTGTGCCTTTTGTATTTTATTCCGATGCAATTTCTGTGTATCGTTGTCAATAAGACGGTCAGAGGGATACAGCAAACCTGAAGTGAAGCATCGGAATCTACAACTAGTGTCACAGGAATGGTTCAAAACATAGACAGTAAGAAGAGTCAGTTTTCTTGTACTTAAGTCGGCACTGTGCTTTTATATTTAATTCCGATGCAATTTCTGTGTTTCGTCGTCAATTAGAAGGTCCAAGGGATACAGTAAACTTGAAGTGAAGCATCGAAATCTAAAAACGGTCTCACAGGAAAGGTTCAATACATAGACAGTAAGTAGAGCCAGTCTTCTTGTACTTGAGTCGGCATTATGCCTTTTGAATTTAATTCCGATGCAATATCTGTGTTTCATCGTCAATAAGAAGGTCAATGGGATACAGTAAACCTGAAGTGAAGGATCGGAATCTATAACTAGTGTCACAGGAATGGTTCAAACATAGCCAGTAAGAAGACTCAGTTTTTGTGTTCTTAAGTCGGCATTGTGCCTTTTCTATTTAATTCCGATGCAATTTCTGTGTTTCGTCGTCAATACGAAGGTCCAAGGGATACTGAAAACCTGATATCAAGCATCGGAATCTAAGACTGGTCTCACAGGTAAGGTTCAAAACATAGACAGTAAGAAGTATCAGTTTTCTTGTACTTAAGTCGGCATTGTGCCTTTTGCATTTAATTCCGATGCAATTTCTGTGTTTCATCGTCAATAAGAATGTCAGAGGTATACAGTAAACCTGAAGTGATGCATGGGAATCTATAACTTGTGTCACAGAAATGGTTCAAAACATAGACAGGAAGAAGAGTCAGTTCTCCTGTACTTAAGTCGGCATTTTGCCTTTTCTATTTAATTCCGACGCGATTTCTGTGTTTCGCCGTCAATAAGAGGGTCCATGGAATACAGTAAACCTGAAGTGAAGGATCGGAATCTAAAACCGGTATCACAGGATAGGTTCAAAACATGGACAGTAAGAAGAGCCACACGTCTTGTACTTGACCCTTCATTGTGCCTTTTGTATTTAATTCCGATGCAAATTCTGTGTTTCATCGTCAATAAGACTGTCAGAGGGATACAGTAAACCTGAAGTGAAGTATCGGAATCTATAACTAGTGTCACAGAAGTGGTTCAAAGATTAGACAGTTAGAGGAGTCGGTTTTCTTATACTTAAGTCGGCATTGTGCCTTTTGTATTTAATTCCGAAACAATTTCTGTGTTTCGTCGTCAATAAGATGGTCAGAGGGATACAGTAACCCTGAAGTGATGCATCGGAACCTATAACTAGTGTCACAGGAATCGTTCAAATCATAGACAGTAAGAAGAGTCAGTTTTCTTGTACTTAAGTCGGCATTGTGCCTTTTATATTTAATTCCGATGCAATTTCTGTGTTTCGTCGTCAATAAGAAGGTCCAAGGGATACAGTAAACTTGAAGTGAACCATCGGAATGTAAAACCGGTATCCCAGGAAAGGTTCAAAACATAGACAGTAAGAAGAGCCAGTCCTCTTGTACTTGAGTCGGCATTGTGCCTTTTGTATTTAATTCCGATGCAATTTCTGTGTTTCATCGTCAATAAGACGGTCAGAGGGATACAGTAAACCTGAAGTGAAGCATCTGAATCAATAACTAGTGTCACAGGAATGGTTAAAAAGATAGACAGTAAGAAGAACAGTTTTCTTGTCCTTAAGCCGGCATTGTGCCTTTTGTAATTAAATGCGACGCAATTTCTGTGTTTCATCGTCATTAAGAAGGTCGGAGGGATACAGTAAACCGGAAGTGAAGCATCGGAATCTATAACTAGTGTCACGGGAATGGTACAAATCATAGACAGTAAGAAGAGTCAGTTTACTTGTACTTAAGTAGGCATTATGCCTTTTGTATTTAATTCCGATGCAATTTCCGTGTTTGATCGTCAATAAGAAGGTCAAAGGCTTACAGCAAACCTGAAGTGAAGCATCGGAATCTATAACTAGTGTCACAGGAATGGTTCGAAACATAGATATTAAGAAGAGTCTGTATTCTTGTACTTAAGTCGGCATTGTGCCTTTTCTATTTAATTCCGATGCAATTGCTGTGTTTTTCGTCGTCAATAAGAAGTTCCAAGGGATACAGTAAACCTGAAGTGAAGCATCGGAATCAAGTCGGCATTGTGCCTTTTCTATTTAATTCCAATGCATATTCTGTGTTTCGTCGTCAATAAGAAGGTACAAGGGATACAGTAAAACTGAAATGAAGGGTCGGAATCTAAAACCGCTATCACAGGAAAGGTTCAAAACATAGACAGTTAGAAGAGCCAGTCTTCTTGTACTTAAGTCGGCATTGTGCCTTTTGTTTTTAATTCCGATGCAAATTCTGTGTTTCATCGTCAATAAGAAGGTCAGAGGGATACAATAAACCTGAAGAAAAGGATCGGAATCTATAACTAGTGTCACAGGAATGGTTCAAATCATAGACAGTAAGAAGAGTCAGTTTTCTTATACTTAGGTCGGCATTGGGCCTTTTGTATTTAATTCCGATGCAATTTCTGTGCTTTATCATCAATAAGAAGGTCAGAGGGATACAGTAAACTGAAGTGATGCATCGGAATCTATAACTAGTGTCACAGGAATGGTTCAAAATATAGACATAAGAAGAAGAGTCAGTTCTCCTGTACTTAAGTCGGCAATGTGCCTTTTCTATTTAATTCCAATGCAATTCCTGTGTTTCGTCGTCTATAAGAAGGTCCAAGGGATACAGTACACCTGAAGTGAAGCATCGGAATCTAAAACCGGTATCACAGGAAAGGTTCAAAACATAGACAGTAAGAAGAGCCAGACGTCTCGTACTTCACCCTTCATTGTGCCTTTTGTATTTAATTTCGATGCAATTTCTGTGTTTCATCATCAATAAGACTGTCAGAGGGATACAGTAAACCTGAAGTGAAGCATCAGAATCTATAACTAGTGTCACAGGAATGGTTCAAATCATAGACACTAAGAAGGGTCAGTTTTCTTGTACTTAAGTCGGCATTGTGCCTTTTCTATTTAATTCCAATGCATATTCTGTGTTTCGTCGTCAATAAGAAGGTCCAATGGATACAGTAAACCTGAAGTCAAGCATCTTAATCTAAAACTGGTCTTGCAGGAAAGGTTCAAAACATAGACAGTAAGAAGAGCCAGTCCTCTTGTACTTGAGTCGGCATTGTGCCTTTTGTATTTAATTCCGATGCAATTTCTGTGTTTCATCGTCAATAAGAAGGTCAGAGGGATACAGTAAACAAGAAAGGACGCATCGGAATTTATAACAAGTGTCTCAGGAACGGTTCAAAGCATAGACAGTAGGAAAGGTCAGTTTTCTTATACTTAAGTCGGCATTGTGCCTTTTGTATTTAATTCCGATGCAATTTCTGTGTTTCATCGTCAATAAGAAGGTCAGAGGGATACAGTAAACATGAAGGGAAGCATCGGAATTTATAACAAGTGTCTCAGGAACGGTTCAAAGCATAGACAGTAGGAATGGTCAGTTTTCTTATACTTAAGTCGGCATTGTGCCTTTTGTATTTAATTCCGATGCAATTTCAGTGTTTAGACGACAATAAGTTGGTCCAAGGGATACAGTAATCCTGAAGTGAAGCATCGGAATCTAAAACCGGTATCACAGGAAAGGTTCAAACCATAGACAGTAAGAAGAGTAAGACGTCTTGTACTTGACCCTTCATTGTGCCTTTTGTATTTAATTCCGCTGCATTTTCTGTGTTTCATCGTCAATAAGACTGTCAGAGGGTTATAGTAAACCTGAAGTGAAGCATCGGAATCTATAACTAGTGTCACAGGAGTGGTTCAAAGAATAGACAGTTAGAAGAGTCGGTTTTCTTATACTTAAGTCGGCATTGTGCCTTTTGTATTTAATTCCGATGCAATTTCTGTGTTTCGTCGTCAATAAGAAAGTCAGAGGGATACAGTAGCCCTGAAGTGATGCATCGGAACCTATAACTAGTGTCACAGGAATGATTCAAATCATAGACAGTAAGTAGAGTCAGTTTTATTGTACTTATGTCGACATTGTGCCTTTTCTATTTAATTCCGATGCAGTTTCTGGGTTTCGTCGTCAATAAGAAGGTCCAAGGGATACAGTAAACCTGAAGTGAGGTATCGGAATGTAAAACCGGCATCCCAGGAAAGGTTCAAAACATAGACAGTAAGAAGAGCCAGTCCTCTTGTACTTGAGTCGGAATTGTGTCTTTTGTATTTTATTCCGAAGCAATTTCTGTGTTTCATCGACAATGAGAAGGTCAGAGGGATACAGTAAACCTCAAGTGAAGCATCGGAATCTATAACTAGTGTCACAGGAATGGTTCAAAACAGTAAGAAGAGTCAGTTTCCTTGAACTTAAGTCGGCATTGTGCCTTTTGTATTTAATTCCGATGCAATTTCTGTGTTTGATCGTCAATAAGAGGGTCAAAGGGATACAGCAAACCTGAAGTGAAGCATCGGAATCTATAACTAGTGTCACAGGAATGGTTCAAATCATAGATATTAAGAAGAGTCTGTATTCTTTTACTTAAGTCGGCATTGTGCCTTTTCTATTTAATTCCGATGCAATTTCTGTGTTTTTCGTCGTCAATAAGAAGGTCCAAGGGATACAGTAAACCTGAAGTGAAGCATCAGAATCAAGTCGGCATTGTGCCTTTTCTAATTAATTCCAGTGCATATTCTGTGTTTCGTCGTCAATAAGAAGGTCCAAGGGATACAGTAAACCGGAAGTCAAGCATCGAAATCTAAAACAGGTCTTACAGGAAAGGTTCAAAACATAGACAGTAAGAAGAGCCAGTCTTCTTGTACTTGAGTCGGCATTGTGCCTTTTGTATTTAATTCCGATGCAATATCTGTGTTTCATCGTCAATAAGAAGGTCAGAGGGATACAGTAAACCTGAAGTGAAGCATCGGAATCTATAACTAGTGTCATAGGAATGGTTCAAATCATAGAAAGTAAGAAGAGTCAGTTTTCTTGTAATTAAGTCGACGTTGTGCCTTTTCTTTTTACTTCCGATGCAGTTTCTGTGTTTCGTCGTCAATAAGAAGGTCCAAGGGATACAGTAAACCTGAAGTCAAGCTTCGGAATCTAAAACTGGTCTTGCAGGAAATGTTCAAAACATAGACAGTAAGAAGAGCCAGTCTTCTTGTACTTGAGTCGGCATTGTGCCTTTTGTATTTAATTCCGATGCAATTTCTGTGTTTCATCATCAATAAGACTGTCAGAGGGATACAGTAAACCTGAAGTGAAGCATCAGAATCTATAACTAGTGTCACAGGAATGGTTCAAAACATAGACACTAAGAAGAGTCCGTTTTCTTGTACTTAAGTCGGCATTGTGCCTTTTCTATTTAATTCCAATGCATATTCTGTGTTTCGTCGTCAATGAGAAGGTCCAATGGATACAGTAAACCTGAAGTCAAGCTTCGGAATCTAAAACTGGTCTTGCAGGAAATGTTCAAAACATAGACAGTAAGAAGAGCCAGTCTTCTTGTACTTGAGTCGGCATTGTGCCTTTTGTATTTAATTCCGATGCAATTTCTGTGTTTCATCGTTAATAAGAAGGTCAAAGGTATACAGTAAACCTGAAGTGAAGGATCGGAATCTATAACTAGTGTCACAGGAATGGTTCAAACATAGGCAGTATGAAGACTCAGTTTTCTTGTTCTTACGTCGGCATTGTGCCTTATCTATTTAATTCCGATGCAATTTCTGTGTTTCGTCGTCAATAAGAAGGTCCAAGGGATAGTGTAAACCTGAAGTCAAGCATCGGAATCTAAAACTGGTCTTGCAGGAAAGGTTCAAAGCATAGACAGTAAGAAGAATCAGTTTTCTTGTACTTAAGTCGGCATTGTGCATTTGTATCTAATTCCGATGTAATTTCTGTGTTTCATCGTCAATAAGAAGGTCAGAGGGATGCAGTAAACCTGAAGTGAAGCATCGGAATCTATAACTAGTGTCACAGGAATGGTTCAAAACATAGACAGTAAGAAGAATCAGTTTTCTTGTACTTAAGACGGCATTGTGCCTTTTGTATTTAATTCCGATGCAATTTCTGTGTTTGATCGTCAATAAGAAAGTCCAAGGGATACAGTAAAACTGAAGTGAAGCGTCGGAATCTACAACTAGTGTCACAGGAATGGTTCAAAGCTTAGACAGTTAGAAGAGGCAGTTTTCTTCTACTTAAGTCGGCATTGTGCCTTTTGTCATTAATTCCGATGCAATTTCTGTGTTTCATCGTCAATAAGACTGTCAGAGGTATACAGTGAACCTGAAGTGAAGCATCGGAATCTATAACTAGTGTCACAGGAATGGTTCAGATCATAGTCAGTAAGAAGTGTCAGTTTTCTTATACTTAAGTCGGCATTGTGCCTTTTGCATTTAATCCCGATGCAATTTCTGTGTTTCATCGTCAATAAGAATGTCAGAGGTATACAGTAAACCTGAAGTGATGCATGGGAATCTATAACTTGTGTCACAGTAATGGTTCAAAACATAGACAGGAAGAAGAGTCAGTTCTCCTGTACTTAAGTCGGCATTGTGCCTTTTCTATTTAATTCCGATGCGATTTCTGTGTTTCGCCGTCAATAAGAAGGTCCATGCAATACAGTAAACCTGAAGTGAAGGATCGGAATCTAAAACCGGTATCACAGGAAAGGTTCAAAACATGGACAGTTAGAAGAGCCACACGTCTTGTACTTGACCCTTCATTGTGCCTTTTGTATTTAATTCCGATGCAAATTCTGTGTTGCATCGTCAGTAAGACTGTCAGACCGATACAGTAAACCTGAAGTGAAGCATCGGAATCTATAACTAGTGTCACAGGAGTGGTTCAAAGATTAGACATTTAGAGGAGTCGGTTTTCTTATACTTAAGTCGGCATTGTGCCTTTTGTATTTAATTCCGATACAATTTCTGTGTTTCGTCGTCAATAAGATGGTCAGAGGGATACAGTAACCCTGAAGTGATGCATCGGAACCTATAACTAGTGTCACAGGAATCGTTCAAATCATAGACAGTAAGAAGAGTCAGTTTTCTTGTACTTAAGTCGACATTGTGCCATTTCTATTTAATTCCGATGCAGTTTCTGTGTTTCGTCGTCAATAAGAAGGTCCAAGGGATACAGTAAACCTGAAGTGAAGCATCGGAATGTAAAACCGGTATCCCAGCAAAGGTTCAAAACATAGACAGTAAGAAGAGCCAGTCCTCTTGTACTTGAGTCGGCATTGTGCCTTTTGTATTTATTTCCGATGCAATTTCTGTGTTTCATCGTCATTAAGAAGGTCGGAGGGATACAGTAAAACGGAAGTGAAGCATCGGAATCTATAACTAGTGTCACGGGAATGGTACAAAACGTAGACAGTAAGAAGAGTCAGTTTACTTGTACTTAAGTCGGCATTATGCCTTTTGTATTTAATTCCGATGCAATTTCCGTGTTTGATCGTCAATAAGAAGGTCAAAGGGTTACAGCAAACCTGAAGTGAAGCATTGGAATCTAAAACTAGTGTCACAGGAATGGTTCAAAACATAGATATTAAGAAGAGTCTGTATTCTTGTACTTAATTCGGCATTGTGCCTTTTCTATTTAATTCCGATGCATTTGCTGTGTTTTTCGTTGTCAATAAGAAGTTCCAAGGGATACAGTAAACCTGAAGTGAAGCATCGGAATCAAGTCGGCATTGTGCCTTTTCTATTTAATTCCAATGCATATTCTGTGTTTCGTCGTCAATAAGAAGGTACAAGGGATACAGTAAAACTGAAATGGAGGGTCGGAATCTAAAACCGCTATCACAGGAAAGGTTCAAAACATAGACAGTAAGAAGAGCCATTTTTCTTGTACTTGAGTCGGCATTGTGCCTTTTGTTTTTAATTCCGATGCAATTTCTGTGTTTCATCGTCAATAAGAAGGTCAGGGGGATACAATAAACCTGAAGAAAAGGATCGGAATCTATAACTAGTGTCACAGAAATGGTTCAAATCATAGACAGTAAGAAGAGTCAGTTTTCTTATACTTAGGTCGGCATTGGGCCTTTTGTATTTAATTCAGATGCAATTTCTGTGCTTTATCATCAATAAGAAGGTCAGAGGGATACAGTAAACTGAAGTGATGCATCGGAATCTATAACTAGTGTCACAGGAATGGTTCAAAATATAGACATAAGAAGAAGAGTCAGTTCTCCTGTACTTAAGTCGGCAATGTGCCTTTTCTATTTAATTCCAATGCAATTCCTGTGTTTCGTCGTCTATAAGAAGGTCCAAGGGATACAGTACACCTGAAGTGAAGCATCGGAATCTAAAACCGGTATCACAGGAAAGGTTCAAAACATAGACAGTAAGAAGAGCCAGACGTCTCGTACTTCACCCTCCATTGTGCCTTTTGTATTTAATTCCGCTGCATTTTCTGTGTTTCATCATCAATAAGACTGTCAGAGGGATACAGTAAACCTGAAGTGAAGCATCAGAATCTATAACTAGTGTCACAGGAATGGTTCAAATCATAGACACTAAGAAGAGTCAGTTTTCTTGTACTTAAGTCGGCATTGTGCCTTTTCTATTTAATTCCAATGCATATTCTGTGTTTCGTCGTCAATAAGAAGGTCCAATGGATACAGTAAACCTGAAGTCAAGCATCGGAATCTAAAACTGGTCTTGCAGGAAAGGTTCAAAACATAGACAGTAAGAAGAGCCAGTCCTCTTGTACTTCAGTCGGCATTGTGCCTTTTGTATTTAATTCCGATGCAGTTTCTGTGTTTCGTCGTCAATAAGAAGGTCCAAGGGATACAGTAAACCCGAAGTGAAGCATCGGAATGTAAAACCGGTTTCCCAGGAAAGGTTCAAAACATAGACAGTAAGAAGAGTCAGTCCTCTTGTACTTGAGTCGGCATTGTGCCTTTTGTATTTAATTCCGATGCAATTTCTGTGTTTCATCGTCAACAAGACGGTCAGAGGGATACAGTAAACCTGAAGTGAAGCATCTGAATCAATAACTGGTGTCAAAGGAATGGTTAAAAACATAGACAGTAAGAAGAATCAGTTTTCTTGTCCTTAAGCCGGCATTGTGCCTTTTGTATTTAATTCCGACGCAATTCCTGTGTTTCATCGTCATTAAGAAGGACGGAGGGATACAGTAAACCGGAAGTGAAGCATCGGAATCTATAACTAGTGTCACAGGAATGGTACAAAACAGAGACAGTAAGAAGAGTCAGTTTACTTGTACTTAAGTCGGCATTGTGCCTTTTGTGTTTAATTCCGATGCAATCTCTGTGTTTCGTCGTCAATAAGAAGGTCCAAGGGATACAGTAAACCTGAAGTGAAGCATCGGAATCTAAAACCGGTCTCACAGGAAAGGTTCAAAGCATAGACAGTAAGTAAAGCCAGTCTTCTTGTACTTGAGTCGGAATTGTGCCTTTTGTTTTTAATTCCGATGCAATTTCTGTGTTTCATCGTCAATGAGAAGGTCAGAGGGATACAGTAAACCTGGAGTGAAGCAACGGAATCTATAACTAGTGTCACAGGAATGGTTCAAACATAGACAGGAAGAAGACTCAGTTTTATTGTTCCAAAGTCGGCATTGTGCCTTTTCTATTTAATTCCGATGCAATTTCTGTGTTTCGTCGACAATAAGAAGGTCCAAGGGATACTGTAAACCTGAAGTCAAGCATCGGAATCTAAAACCGCTATCACAGGAAAGGTTCAAAACATAGACAGTAAGAAGAGCCAGTCTTCTTGTACTTAAGTCGGCATTGTGCCTTTTGTTTTTAATTCCGATGCAATTTCTGTGTTTCATCTTCAATAAGAAGGTCAGAGGGATACAATAAACCTGAAGAAAAGGATCGGAATCTATAACTAGTGTCACAGGAATGGTTCAAAGCATAGACAATAAGAAGAGTCAGTTTTCTTATACTTAGGTCGGCATTGTGCCTTTTGTATTTAATTCCGATGCAATTTCTGTGCTTTATCGTCAATAAGAAGGTCAGAGGGATACAGTAAACCTGAAGTGATGCATCGGAATCTATAACTAATGTCACAGGAATGGTTCAAATTATAGACATAAGAAGAAGAGTCGGTTCTCCTGTACTTAAGTCGGCATTGTGCCTTTTGTATTTAATTCCGATGCAATTTCTGTATTCATCGTCAATAAGAAGGTGAGAGGGATACAGAAAAACTGAAGTGAAGCATCGGAATCTATGACTAGTATCACATGAATGGTTCAAACATAGACAGTAAGAAGAGCCAGTCTTCTTGTGCTTGAGTCGGCATTGTGCCTTTTGTATTTAATTCCGATGCAATTTTTGTGTTTCATCATTTATAAGAAGGTCAGAGGGATACAGTAAACCTGAAGTGAAGCATCGGAATCTATAACTAGTGTCACAGGAATGGTTCAAATCATAGACAGTAAGAAGAGCCAGTCTTCTTGTACTTGAGTCGGCATTATTCCTTTTGTATTTAATTCCGATGCAATTTTTGTGTTTCATCGTCAATAAGAAGGTCAGAGGGATACAGTAAACCTGAAGTGAAGCATCGGAATCTATAACTAGTGTCACAGGAATGGTTCAAAACATAGACAGTAAGAATAGTCAGTCTTCTTGTACTTAAGTCGGCATTGTGCATTTTGTATTTAATTCCGATGCAATTTCTGTGTTTCATCGTCAATAAGAAGGTCAGAGAGATACAGAAAAACTGAAGTGAAACATCGGAATCTAAAACTAGTGTCACAGGAATGGTTCAAAACATAGACAGTAGGAAGAGTCAGTCTTATTGTACTTAAGTCGGCATTGAGCCATTTGTATTTAATTCTGATGCAATTTTTGTGTTTCATCGTCAATAAGAAAGTCAGAGGGATACAGTAATACTGAAGTGAAGCATAGGAATCTATAACTTGTGTCAAAGGAATGGTTCAAACATAGAGAGTAAGAAGAGTCAGTCTTCTTGTACTTAAGTAGGCATTGTGCCTTTTGTATATAATTCCGATGCAATTTCTGTGTTTCATCGTAAATAAGAAGGTCAGCTGGATACAGTAAACCTGAAGTGAAACATCGGAATCTGTAAATAGTGTCACAGGAGTGGTTCAAATTATAGATATTAAGAAGAGTCCGTTTTCATGTACTTAAATAGGCACTATGCTTTTTCTATATAATTCCAATGCAATTTCTGTGTTTCATCGTCAATAAGAAGGTCCAAGGGATACAGTAAACCTAAAGAGAAACATCGGAATCCAAAACCGGTCTCACAGGAAAGGTTCAAAACATAGACAGTAAGAAGAGCCAGACTTCTTGTAAATGAGTCGGCATTGTGCCTTTTGTATTGATTTCCGATGCAATTTCTGTGTATCATCGTCAATAACACGGTCAGAGGGATACAGTGAACCTGAAGTGAAGCATCGGAATCTATAACTAGTGTCACAGGAATGGTTCAAAGCATAGACCGTAGGAAGAGTCAGTCTTCCTGTACTTAAGTCGGCATTGTGCCTTTTGTATTTAATTCTGATGCAATTTCTGTGTTTCATCGTCTATAAGACGGTCAGAGGGATACAGTAAAACTGAAGTGAAGCATCGGAATCTATAACTAGTGTCACAGGGATGGTTCAAAACAGAGGTAGTAGGAGGAGTCAGTCTTCTTGTACTTATGTCGGCATTGTGCTTTTTGTACTTAAGTAAGATGCAATTTCTGTGTTTCATCATCAATAAGAACGTCAGAGGGATACAGTGAACCTGAAGTGAAGAATCGGAATCTATAACTAGTGTCACAGGAATGGTTCAAAACATAGACATTAAGAAGAGCCAGTCTTCTTGTACTTGAGTCGGCATTATTCCTTTTGTATTTAATTCCGATGCAATTTCTGTGTTTCATCGTCAATAAGAAGGGCAGAGGGATACAGTAAACCTGAAGTGAAGCATCGGAATCTAAAACAAGTGTCTCAGGAATGGTTCAAAACATAGACAGTAAGAAGAGTCAGTCTTCTTGTACTTAAGTCGGCATTGTGCCTTTTGTATTTAATTCCGATGCAATATCTGTGTTTCAACGTCAATAAGAAGATCAGCTGGATACAGTAAACCTGAAGTGAAGCATCGGAATCTATGACTAGTGTCACAGGAATGGTTCAAAACATAGACAGTAAGAAGTGCCAGTCTTCTTGTACTTGAGTCGGCATTGTGCCTTTTGTATGTAATTCCGAATAATTTTCTGTGTTTGATCGTCAATAAGAAGGTCAGAGGGATACAGTAAACCTGACGTGAAGCATCGGAATTTTAAACTAGTGTCACAGGAAAGGTTCAAAACATAGACAGTAAGAAGTGTCAGTCTTCTTGTACTGAAGTCGGCATTGTGCCTTTTGTATATAATTCCAATGTAATTTCTGTTTTTCATCGTCAATAAGAAGGTCATAGGGATACAGTAAACCTGAAGTGAAGCATCGGAATCTATAACTAGTGTCACAGGAACGGTTCAAGACATAGACAGTAAGAAGAGCCAGACTTCTTGTACTTGAGTCGGCATTCTGCCTTTTGTATTTAATTCCGATTAATTTTCTGTGTTTGATCGTCAATAAGAAGTCAGAGGGATACAGTAAACCTGAAGTGAAGCATCGGAATCTAAAACTACTGTCACAGGAATGGTTCAAAACATAGACAGTAAGAAGAGTCAGTCTTCTTGTACTTAAGTCGGCATTGTGCCTTTTGTATGGAATTCCAATGCAATTTCTGTATTTCATCGTCAATAAGAAGGTCAGAGGGATACAGTACACCTGAAGTGAATCTATAACTAGTGTCACAGGAATGGTTCAAAACATAGACAGTAAGAAGAGCCAGTCTTCATGTACTTGAGTCGGCATTCTGCCTTTTGTATTTTATTCCGATCAATTTTCTGTGTTTGATCGTCAATAAAAAGGTCAGAGGGATACAGTAAACCCGAAGTGAAGCATCGGAATCTATAACTAGTGTCACAGGAATGGTTCAAAGCATAGTCCTGAAGAAGAGTCAGATTTCTTATTCTTAAGTCGGCATTGTGCCTTTTGTATTTAATTCCAATGCAATTTCTGTATTCATCGTCAATAAGAAGGTCAGAGGCATACAGTAAACCTGAAGTGAAACATCGGAATCTATAACTAGTGTCACAGGAATGGTTCAAAGCATAGACAGTAAGAAGGGTCAGTCTTCTTGCACTTAAGTCGGCATTGTGCCTTTTGTGTTTAATTCCGATGCAATTTCTGTGTTTCATCGTCCATAAGAAGGTCAGAGGTATACAGTAAACCTGAAGTGAAGCATCGGAATCTATAACTAGTGTCGCAGGAATGGTTCAAAGCATAGTCAGTAAGAAGAGTAAGTTTTCTTGTACGTAAGTCGGCATTGTGCATTTTGTATTTAATTCCGATGCAATTTCTGTGTTTTGTAGTCAATAAGAAGGTGCAAGGTAAACAGTAAACCTGAAGTGAAGCATCGGAATCAATAACTAGTGTCACAGGAGTGGATCAAAACATAGAGTGTTAGAAGATTCAGTCTTCTTGTACTTAAGTCGCCATTGTGACTTTTGTATTTAATTCCGATGCAATTTCTGTGTTTCATCGTCAATAAGAAGGTCAGCTGGATACAGTAAACATGAAGTGAAGCATCGTAATCTATAACTAGTGTCACAGGAATGGTTCAAACATAGACAGGAAGAAGAGCCAGTCTTCTTGTACTTGAGTCGGCATTGTGCCCTTTGTATTTAATTCCGATGCAATTTCTGTGTTCATCGTCAATACGACGGTCATACGGATACAGTAAATCTGAAGTGAAGCATCGGAATCTATAACTAGTGTCACAGGATTGGTTCAAAACATAGGAAGTAGGACGAGTCAGTCTTCTTGTACTTAAGTCGGCTTTGTGCATTTTTTATCTAACTCCGATGCAATTTCTGTGTTTCATCGTCAATAAGAAGGTCAGAGGGATACAGAAAAACTGAAGTGAAGCATCGGAATCTATGACTAGTATCACATGAATGGTTCAAACATAGACAGTAAGAAGAGCCAGTCTTCTTGCACTTGAGTCGGCATTGTGCCTTTTGAATTTAATTCTGATCAATTTTCTGTGTTTGATCGCCAATAAGAAGGTCAGAGGGATACAGTAAACATGAAGTGAAGCATCGGAATCTAAAACTAGTGTCACAGGAATGATTCAAAACATAGACAGTAAGAAGAGTCAGTCTTCTTGTACTTAAGTCGGCATTGTGCCTTTTGTATTTAATTCCGATGCAATTTCTGTATTCATCGTCAATAAGAAGGTCAGAGGGATACAGTAAACCTGAAGTGAAACATCGAAATCTATAAGTAGTGTCACAGGAATGGTTCAAAGCGTAGACAATAAGAAGAGTCAGTCTTCTTGTACTTAAGTCGGCATTGTGCCTTTTGATTTAATTCCGATGCAATTTCTGTATTTCATCGTCAATAAGAAGGACCATGGGATACAGTAAACCTGAAGGGAAGCATCGGAATCTATAACTAGTGTCACAGGAATGGTTCAAAACATAGACATTAAGAAGAGCCAGTCTTCTTGTACTTGAGTCGGCATTATTCCTTTTGTATTTAATTCCGATGCAATTTTTGTGTTGCATCGTCAATAAGAAGGTCAGAGGGATACAGTAAACCTGAAGTGAAGCATCGGAATCTATAACTAGTGTAACAGGAATGGTTCAAAACATAGTACGAAGAGTCAGTCTTCTTGTACTTAAGTCAGCATTGTGCCTTTTGTATTTAATTAAGATGCAATTTCTGTGTTTCATCGTCAATAAGGAGGTAAGAGGGATTCAGTAAACCTGTAGTGAAGCATCGGAATCTAAAACAAGTGTCTCAGGAATGGTTCAAAACATAGACAGTAAGAAGAGTCAGTCTTCTTGTACTTAAGTCGGCATTGTGCCTTTTGTATTTAATTCCGATGCAATCTCTGTGTTTCATCGTCAATACGAAGATCAGCTGGACACAGTAAACCTGAAGTGAAGCATCGGAATCTATGACTAGTGTCAAAGGAGTGGTTCAAAACATAGACAGTAAGAAGTGCCAGTCTTCTTGTACTTGAGTCGGCATTGTGCCTTTTGTACGTAATTCCGATTAATTTTCTGTGTTTGATCGTCAATAAGAAGGTCAGAGGGATACAGTAAACCTGAAGTGAAGCATCGGAATCGAAAACTAGTGTCACAGGAAGGATCAAAACATAGACAGTAAGAAGAGTCAGTCTTCTTGTACTGAAGTCGGCATTGTGCCTTTTGTATATAATTCCAATGTAATTTCTGTATTTCATCGTCAATAAGAAGGTCATAGGGATACAGTAAACCTGAAGTGAAGCATCGGAATCTATAACTCGTGTCACAGGAATGGTTCAAAACATAGACAGTAAGATGAGTCAGTTTTCTTGTACTTAAGTCAGCATTGTGCCTTTTGTATTTAATTCCGATGAAATTTCTGTGTTTCATCGTCAATATGAAGGTCAGAGGGATACAGTAAACCTGAAGTGAAGCATCGGAATCTATAACTAGTGTCACAGGAATGGTTCAAAACATAGACAGTAAGAATAGTCAGTCTTCTTGTACTTAAGTCGGCATTGTGCATTTTGTATTTAATTCCGATGCAATTTCTGTGTTTCATCGTCAATAAGAAGGTCAGAGGGATACAGAAAAGCTGAAGTGAAACATCGGAATCTAAAACTAGTGTCACAGGAATGGTTCAAAACATAGACAGTAGGAAGAGACAGTCTTATTGTACTTAAGTCGGCATTGAGCCATTTGTATTTAATTCTGATGCAATTTTTGTGTTTCATCGTCAATAAGAAAGTCAGAGGGATACAGTAATACTGAAGTGAAGCATCGGAATCTATAACTTGTGTCAAAGGAATGGTTCAAACATAGACAGTAAGAAGAGTCAGTCTTCTTGTACTTAAGTCGGCATTGTGCCTTTTGTAAATAATTCCGATGCAATTTCTGTGTTTCATCGTAAATAAGAAGGTCAGCTGGATACAGTAAACCTGAAGTGAAACATCGGAATCTGTAAATAGTGTCACAGGTGTGGTTCAAATTATAGATATTAAGAAGAGTCCGTTTTCTTGTACTTAAATAGGCATTATGCTTTTTCTATATAATTCCAATGCAATTTGTGTGTTTCATCGTCAATAAGAAGGGCAGAGGGATACAGTAAACCTGAAGTGAAACATCGGAATCTAAAACTAGTGTCACAGGAATGGTTCAAAACATAGACAGTAGGAAGAGTCAGTCTTCTTGTACTTAAGTCGGCATTGTGCCTTTTGTATAGAATTCCAATGCAATATCTGTATTTCATCGTCAATAAGAAGGTCAGAGGGATACAGTACACCTGAAGTGAATCTATAACTAGTGTCACAGGAATGGTTCAAAACATAGACAGTAAGAAGAGCCAGTCTTCATGTACTTGAGTCGGCATTCTGCCTTTTGTATTTAATTCCGATCAATTTTCTGTGTTTGATCGTCAATAAAAAGGTCAGAGGGATACAGTAAACCCGAAGTGAAGCATCGGAATCTATAACTAGTGTCACAGGAATGGTTCAAAGCATAGTCATGAAGAAGAGTCAGATTTATTATTCTTAAGTCGGCATTGTGCCTTTTGTATTTAATTCCGATGCAATTTCTGTATTCATCGTCAATAAGAGGGTCAGAGGCATACAGTAAACCTGAAGTGAAACATCGGAATCTATAACTAGTGTCACAGGAATGGTTCAAAGCATAGACAGTAAGAAGGGTCAGTCTTCTTGCACTTAAGTCGGCATTGTGCCTTTTGTGTTTAATTCCGATGCAATTTCTGTGTTTCATCGTCCATAAGAAGGTCAGAGGGATACAGTAAACCTGAAGTGAAGCATCGGAATCTATAACTAGTGTCACAGGAATGGTTCAAAGCATAGTCATTAAGAAGAGTCAGTTTTCTTGTACGTAAGTCGGCATTGTGCTTTTTGTATGTAATTCCGATGCAATTTCTGTGTTTTGTAGTCAATAAGAAGGTGCAAGGTATACAGTAAACCTGAAGTGAAGCATCGGAATCAATAACTAGTGTCACAGGAGTGGATCAAGACATAGAGTGTTAGAAGATTCAGTCTTCTGTCACTTAAGTCGCCATTGTGACTTTTGTATTTAATTCCGATGCAATTTCTGTGTTTCATCGTCAATAAGAAGGTCAGCTGGATACAGTAAACATGAAGTGAAGCATCCTAATCTATAACTAGTGTCACAGGAATGGTTCAAACATAGACAGGAAGAAGAGCCAGTCTTCTTGTACTTGAGTCGGCACTGTGCCCTTTGTATTTAATTACGATGCAATTTCTGTGTTCATCGTCAATACGACGGTCATAGGGATACAGTAAAGCTGAAGTGAAGCATCGGAATCTATAACTAGTGTCTCAGGATTGGTTTAAAACATAGACAGTAAGAAGAGTCAGCCTTCTAGTACTTGAGTCGGCATTGTGCATTTTGTATTTAATTCCGATGGAATTTCTGTGTTTCATCGTCAATAAGAAGGTCAGGGGGATACAGTAAAGCTGACGTCAAGCATCGGAATCAATAACTAGTGTCACACGAATGGTTCAAAACATAGACAGTAAGAAGAGTCAGTCTTCTTTTACTTAAGTCGGCATTGTGCCTTTTGTATTTAATTCCGATGCAATTTCTGTGTTTTATCGTCAATAAGAAGGTCAGCTGGATACAGTAAACCTGAAGTGAAGCATCGGAATCTATAACTAGTGTCACAGGAATCATTCGAAACATAGATATTAAGAAGAGTCTGTTTTCTTGTACTTAAGTCGGCATTGTGCTTTTTCTATTTAGTTCCGATGCAATTTCTGTGTTTCGTCGACAATAAGAAGGTCCAAGGAAATTAGTAAACCTGAAGTGAGGCATCGGAATCTAAAACCGGTCTCACAGGAAAGGTTCAAAACATTGACAGTAAGAAGAGCCAGACTTCTTGTACCTGAGTCGGCATTGTGCCTTATGTATTTAATTCCAATGCAATCTCTGTGTTTCATCACCAATAAGACGGTCAGAGGGATACAGTATACCTGAAGTGAAGCATCGGAATCTATAACTAGTGTCACAGGAATGGTTCAAAACATAGACAGTATGAAGAGTCAGTTTTCTTGTACTTAAGTCGGCATTGTGCCTTTTGTATTTAATTCCGATGCATTTTCTGTGCTTCATCGTCAATAAGAAGGTCAGAGGGATACAGTATACCTGAAATGATGTGTCGGAATCTATAACTAGTGTCACAGGAATGGTTCGAAACATAGACAGTAAGAAGAGTCAGTCTTCTTGTACTTGAGTTGGCTTTGTGCCTTTTGTTTTTAATTCCGATGCAATTTCTGTGTTTCATCGTCAATACGAAGGTAAAAGGGATATAGTAAAACTGAAGTGAAGCATCGGAATCTATAACTAGTGTCACAGGAATAGTTCAAATCATAGACAGTAAGAAGAGTCAGTCTTCTTGAACTTAAGTCGGCATTGTGCTTTTGTATTTAATTCCGATCAATTTTCTGTGTTTGATCGTCAATAAGAAGGTCAGAGGGATACAGTACACCTGAAGTGAATCTATAACTAGTGTCACAGGAATGGTTCAAAACATAGACAGTAAGAAGAGCCAGTCTTCTTGTACTTGAGTCGGCTTTCTGCCTTTTGTATTAAATTCCGATCAATTTTCTGTGTTTGATCGTCAATAAAAAGATCAGAGGGATACAGTAAACCTGAAGTGAAGCATCGGAATCTATAACTAGTGTCACAGGAATGGTTCAAAGCATTGTCATGAAGAAGAGTCAGATTTCTTGTACATAAGTCGGCATTGTGCCTTTTGTATTTAATTCCGATGCAATTTCTGTGTTTCATCGTCAATAAGAATGTCAGAGGGATACAGTAAACCTGAAGTGAAACATCGGAATCTATAACTAGTGTCACAGGAATGGTTCAAACATAGTCAGTAAGGAGAATCAGTTTTCTTGTACTTAAGTCTTCATTGTGCCATTTTCTATTACATTCCTTGCAGTTTCTGTGTTTCGTCGACAATAACAAGGACCAAGGGATACAGTAAACCTGACGTGAAGCATCGGAATCTATAACTAGTGTCACAGGAATGGTTCAAAGCATAGACAGTAGGAAGAGCCAGTCTTCTTGTACTTGAGTCGTCATTGCGCCTTTTGCATTTAATTCCGATGCAATTTCTGTGTTTCATCGTCAGTACGACGGTCAGAGGGATACAGTAAACCTGAAGTGAAGCATCAGAATATAAAACTAGTGTCACACGAATGGTTCAAAGCATAGACAGTAAGAAGAGTCAGTCTTCTTTTACTTAAGTCGGCATTGTGCCTTTTGTATTTAATTCCGATGCAATTTCTGTGTTTCATCGTCAATAAGAAGGTCAGCTGGATACAGTAAACCTGAAGTGAAGCATCGGAATCTATAACTAGTGTCACAGGAATCATTCGAAACATAGATATTAAGAAGAGTCTGTTTTCTTGTACTTAAGTCGGCATTGTGCCTTTTCTATTTATTTCCGATGCAATTTCTGTGTTTCGTCGACAATAAGAAGGTCCAAGGAAATTAGTAAACCTGAAGTGAGGCATCGGAATCTAAAACCGGTCTCACAGGAAAGGTTCAAAACATTGACAGTAAGAAGAGCCAGACTTCTTGTACCTGAGTCGGCATTGTGCCTTATGTATTTAATTCCAATGCAATCTCTGTGTTTCATCATCAATAAGACTGTCAGAGGGATACAGTATACCTGAAGTGAAGCATCGGAATCTATAACTAGTGTCACAGGAATGGATCGAAACATAGACAGTAAGAAGAGTCAGTCTTCTTGTACTTGAGTTGGCTTTGTGCCTTTTGTTTTTAATTCCGATGCAATTTCTGTGTTTCATCGTCAATACGAAGGTAAAAGGGATATAGTAAAACTGAAGTGAAGCATCGGAATCTATAACTAGTGTCACAGGAATAGTTCAAATCATAGACAGTAAGAAGAGTCAGTCTTCTTGAACTTAAGTCGGCATTGTGCTTTTGTATTTAATTCCGATCAATTTTCTGTGTTTGATCATCAATAAGAAGGTCAGAGGGATACAGTACACCTGAAGTGAATCTATAACTAGTGTCACAGGAATGGTTCAAAACATAGACAGTAAGAAGAGCCAGTCTTCTTGTACTTGAGTCGGCTTTCTGCCTTTTGTAATAAATTCCGATCAATTTTCTGTGTTTGATCGTCAATAAAAAGGTCAGAGGGATACAGTAAACCTGAAGTGAAGCATCGGAATCTATAACTAGTGTCACAGGAATGGTTCAAAGCATAGTCATGAAGAAGAGTCAGATTTCTTGTACATAAGTCGGCATTGTGCCTTTTGTATTTAATTCCGATGCAATTTCTGTGTTTCATCGTCAATAAGAATGTCAGAGGGATACAGTAAACCTGAAGTGAAACATCGGAATCTGTAACTAGTGTCACAGGAATGGTTCAAACATAGTCAGTAAGAAGAATCAGTTTTCTTGTACTTAAGTCTTCATTGTGCCATTTTCTATTAAATTCCTTGCAGTTTCTGTGTTTCGTCGACAATAACAAGGACCAAGGGATACAGTAAACCTGACGTGAAGCATCGGAATCTATAACTAGTGTCACAGGAATGGTTCAAAGCATAGACAGTAGGAAGAGCCAGTCTTCTTGTACTTGAGTCGTCATTGCGCCTTTTGCATTTAATTCCGATGCAATTTCTGTGTTTCATCGTCAGTACGACGGTCAGAGGGATACAGTAAACCTGAAGTGAAGCATCAGAATCTAAAACTAGTGTCACAGGAATGGTTCAAAGCATAGGAAGTAGGAAGAGTAAGTCTACTTGTACTTAAGTCGGCTTTGTGCATTTTGTATTTAATTCCGATGCAATTTCTGTGTTTCATCGTCAATAAGAAGGTCAGAGGGATACAGAAAAACTGAAGTGAAGCATCGGAATCTAAAACTAGTGGCACAGGAATGGTTCAAAAGATAGACAGTAGGAAGAGTCAGTCTTCTTGTACTTAAGTCGGCATTGAGCCACTTGTATTTAATTCTGATGCAATTTCTGTGTTTCATCGTCAATAAAAAGGTCAGAGGGATACAGCAAACCTGAAGTGAAGCATCGGAATCTATAACTAGTGTCACAGGAATGGTTCAAAACATAGACAGTAAGAATAGTCAGTCTTTTGTACTTAAGTCGGCATTGTGCCTTTTGTATTTATTTCCGATGCAATTTCTGTATTCATCGTCAATAAGAAGGTCAGAGGGATACAGTAAACCTGAAGTGAAGCATCGCAATCTATAACTAGTGTCACAGGAATGATTCAAAGCATAGTCAGTAAGAAGAGTCAGATTACTTGTACTTAAGTCGGCATTGTGCCTTTTGAATTTAATTCCGATACAATTTCTTTGTTTCATCGTCAATAAGAAGGTCAGAGGGATACAGTAAACCTGAAGTGAAACATCGGAATCTATAACTAGTGTCACAGGAATGGTTCAAAACATAGACAGTAAGAAGTGTCAGTCTTCGGGTACTTAAGTCGGCATTGTGCCTTTTGTATTTAATTCCGATGCAATTTCTGTGTTTCATCGTCAATAAGAAGGTCAGAGGGATACAGTAAACCTGAAGTGAAGCATCGCAATCTATAACTAGTGTCACAGGAATGGTTCAAACATAGTTAGTAAGAAGAGTCAGTTTTCTTATACTTAATTCGGCAATGTGCGATTTGTATTTAATTCCGATGCATTCTCTGCGTTTCACCGTCAATAAGAAGGTCAGAGGGATACAGTATACCTGAAGTGATGAATCGGAATCTATAACTAGTGTCACAGGATTTGTTCGAAACATAGACAGTAAGAAGAGTCAGTCTTCTTGTACTTAAGTCGGCATTGTGCCTTTTGTACTTAATTCTGATGCAATTTCTGTGTTTCATCGTCTATAAGACGGTCAGAGGGATACAGTAAAACTAAAGTGAAGCATCGGAATCTGTAACTAGTGTCACAGGGATGGTTCAAAACAGAGGTAGTAGGAGGAGTCAGACTTCTTGTGCTTAAGTCGGCATTGTGCTTTTTGTATTTAAGTAAGATGCAATTTCTGTGTTTCATCATCAATAAGAAGGTCAGAGGGATACAGTAAACCTGAAGTGAAGCATCGGAATCTATAACTAGTGTCACAGGAATGGTTCAAAGCATAGTCATTAAGAAGAGTCAGTTTTCTTGTACGTAAGTCGGCATTGTGCTTTTTGTATGTAATTCCGATGCAATTTCTGTGTTTTGTAGTCAATAAGAAGGTGCAAGGTATACAGTAAACCTGAAGTGAAGCATCGGAATCAATAACTAGTGTCACAGGAGTGGATCAAGACATAGAGTGTTAGAAGATTCAGTCTTCTGTCACTTAAGTCGCCATTGTGACTTTTGTATTTAATTCCGATGCAATTTCTGTGTTTCATCGTCAATAAGAAGGTCAGCTGGATACAGTAAACATGAAGTGAAGCATCCTAATCTATAACTAGTGTCACAGGAATGGTTCAAACATAGACAGGAAGAAGAGCCAGTCTTCTTGTACTTGAGTCGGCACTGTGCCCTTTGTATTTAATTACGATGCAATTTCTGTGTTCATCGTCAATACGACGGTCATAGGGATACAGTAAAGCTGAAGTGAAGCATCGGAATCTATAACTAGTGTCTCAGGATTGGTTTAAAACATAGACAGTAAGAAGAGTCAGCCTTCTAGTACTTGAGTCGGCATTGTGCATTTTGTATTTAATTCCGATGGAATTTCTGTGTTTCATCGTCAATAAGAAGGTCAGGGGGATACAGTGAAGCTGACGTCAAGCATCGGAATCAATAACTAGTGTCACACGAATGGTTCAAAACATAGACAGTAAGAAGAGTCAGTCTTCTTTTACTTAAGTCGGCATTGTGCCTTTTGTATTTAATTCCGATGCAATTTCTGTGTTTTATCGTCAATAAGAAGGTCAGCTGGATACAGTAAACCTGAAGTGAAGCATCGGAATCTATAACTAGTGTCACAGGAATCATTCGAAACATAGATATTAAGAAGAGTCTGTTTTCTTGTACTTAAGTCGGCATTGTGCCTTTTCTATTTAGTTCCGATGCAATTTCTGTGTTTCGTCGACAATAAGAAGGTCCAAGGAAATTAGTAAACCTGAAGTGAGGCATCGGAATCTAAAACCGGTCTCACAGGAAAGGTTCAAAACATTGACAGTAAGAAGAGCCAGACTTCTTGTACCTGAGTCGGCATTGTGCCTTATGTATTTAATTCCAATGCAATCTCTGTGTTTCATCACCAATAAGACGGTCAGAGGGATACAGTATACCTGAAGTGAAGCATCGGAATCTATAACTAGTGTCACAGGAATGGTTCAAAACATAGACAGTATGAAGAGTCAGTTTTCTTGTACTTAAGTCGGCATTGTGCCTTTTGTATTTAATTCCGATGCATTTTCTGTGCTTCATCGTCAATAAGAAGGTCAGAGGGATACAGTATACCTGAAATGATGCGTCGGAATCTATAACTAGTGTCACAGGAATGGTTCGAAACATAGACAGTAAGAAGAGTCAGTCTTCTTGTACTTGAGTTGGCTTTGTGCCTTTTGTTTTTAATTCCGATGCAATTTCTGTGTTTCATCGTCAATACGAAGGTAAAAGGGATATAGTAAAACTGAAGTGAAGCATCGGAATCTATAACTAGTGTCACAGGAATAGTTCAAATCATAGACAGTAAGAAGAGTCAGTCTTCTTGAACTTAAGTCGGCATTGTGCTTTTGTATTTAATTCCGATCAATTTTCTGTGTTTGATCGTCAATAAGAAGGTCAGAGGGATACAGTACACCCGAAGTGAATCTATAACTAGTGTCACAGGAATGGTTCAAAACATAGACAGTAAGAAGAGCCAGTCTTCTTGTACTTGAGTCGGCTTTCTGCCTTTTGTATTAAATTCCGATCAATTTTCTGTGTTTGATCGTCAATAAAAAGATCAGAGGGATACAGTAAACCTGAAGTGAAGCATCGGAATCTATAACTAGTGTCACAGGAATGGTTCAAAGCATTGTCATGAAGAAGAGTCAGATTTCTTGTACATAAGTCGGCATTGTGCCTTTTGTATTTAATTCCGATGCAATTTCTGTGTTTCATCGTCAATAAGAATGTCAGAGGGATACAGTAAACCTGAAGTGAAACATCGGAATCTATAACTAGTGTCACAGGAATGGTTCAAACATAGTCAGTAAGGAGAATCAGTTTTCTTGTACTTAAGTCTTCATTGTGCCATTTTCTATTACATTCCTTGCAGTTTCTGTGTTTCGTCGACAATAACAAGGACCAAGGGATACAGTAAACCTGACGTGAAGCATCGGAATCTATAACTAGTGTCACAGGAATGGTTCAAAGCATAGACAGTAGGAAGAGCCAGTCTTCTTGTACTTGAGTCGTCATTGCGCCTTTTGCATTTAATTCCGATGCAATTTCTGTGTTTCATCGTCAGTACGACGGTCAGAGGGATACAGTAAACCTGAAGTGAAGCATCAGAATATAAAACTAGTGTCACACGAATGGTTCAAAACATAGACAGTAAGAAGAGTCAGTCTTCTTTTACTTAAGTCGGCATTGTGCCTTTTGTATTTAATTCCGATGCAATTTCTGTGTTTCATCGTCAATAAGAAGGTCAGCTGGATACAGTAAACCTGAAGTGAAGCATCGGAATCTATAACTAGTGTCACAGGAATCATTCGAAACATAGATATTAAGAAGAGTCTGTTTTCTTGTACTTAAGTCGGCATTGTGCCTTTTCTATTTATTTCCGATGCAATTTCTGTGTTTCGTCGACAATAAGAAGGTCCAAGGAAATTAGTAAACCTGAAGTGAGGCATCGGAATCTAAAACCGGTCTCACAGGAAAGGTTCAAAACATTGACAGTAAGAAGAGCCAGACTTCTTGTACCTGAGTCGGCATTGTGCCTTATGTATTTAATTCCAATGCAATCTCTGTGTTTCATCATCAATAAGACTGTCAGAGGGATACAGTATACCTGAAGTGAAGCATCGGAATCTATAACTAGTGTCACAGGAATGGATCGAAACATAGACAGTAAGAAGAGTCAGTCTTCTTGTACTTGAGTTGGCTTTGTGCCTTTTGTTTTTAATTCCGATGCAATTTCTGTGTTTCATCGTCAATACGAAGGTAAAAGGGATATAGTAAAACTGAAGTGAAGCATCGGAATCTATAACTAGTGTCACAGGAATAGTTCAAATCATAGACAGTAAGAAGAGTCAGTCTTCTTGAACTTAAGTCGGCATTGTGCTTTTGTATTTAATTCCGATCAATTTTCTGTGTTTGATCATCAATAAGAAGGTCAGAGGGATACAGTACACCTGAAGTGAATCTATAACTAGTGTCACAGGAATGGTTCAAAACATAGACAGTAAGAAGAGCCAGTCTTCTTGTACTTGAGTCGGCTTTCTGCCTTTTGTAATAAATTCCGATCAATTTTCTGTGTTTGATCGTCAATAAAAAGGTCAGAGGGATACAGTAAACCTGAAGTGAAGCATCGGAATCTATAACTAGTGTCACAGGAATGGTTCAAAGCATAGTCATGAAGAAGAGTCAGATTTCTTGTACATAAGTCGGCATTGTGCCTTTTGTATTTAATTCCGATGCAATTTCTGTGTTTCATCGTCAATAAGAATGTCAGAGGGATACAGTAAACCTGAAGTGAAACATCGGAATCTGTAACTAGTGTCACAGGAATGGTTCAAACATAGTCAGTAAGAAGAATCAGTTTTCTTGTACTTAAGTCTTCATTGTGCCATTTTCTATTAAATTCCTTGCAGTTTCTGTGTTTCGTCGACAATAACAAGGACCAAGGGATACAGTAAACCTGACGTGAAGCATCGGAATCTATAACTAGTGTCACAGGAATGGTTCAAAGCATAGACAGTAGGAAGAGCCAGTCTTCTTGTACTTGAGTCGTCATTGCGCCTTTTGCATTTAATTCCGATGCAATTTCTGTGTTTCATCGTCAGTACGACGGTCAGAGGGATACAGTAAACCTGAAGTGAAGCATCAGAATCTAAAACTAGTGTCACAGGAATGGTTCAAAGCATAGGAAGTAGGAAGAGTAAGTCTACTTGTACTTAAGTCGGCTTTGTGCATTTTGTATTTAATTCCGATGCAATTTCTGTGTTTCATCGTCAATAAGAAGGTCAGAGGGATACAGAAAAACTGAAGTGAAGCATCGGAATCTAAAACTAGTGGCACAGGAATGGTTCAAAAGATAGACAGTAGGAAGAGTCAGTCTTCTTGTACTTAAGTCGGCATTGAGCCACTTGTATTTAATTCTGATGCAATTTCTGTGTTTCATCGTCAATAAAAAGGTCAGAGGGATACAGCAAACCTGAAGTGAAGCATCGGAATCTAAAACTAGTGTCACAGGAATGGTTCAAACATAGACAGTAAGAAGAGCCAGTCTTCTTGTACTTGAGTCGGCATTGTTCCATTTGTATTTAATTCCGATGCAATTTCTGTGTTTCATCGTCAATAAGAAGGTCAGAGGGATATAGTAAACCAGAAGTGAAGCATCGGAATCTATAACTAGTGTCACCGGAATGGTTCAAAACATAGACAGTAAGAAATGTCAATTTTCTTGTACTTAAGTCGGCATTGTGCCATTTGTATTTATTTCCGATGCAATTTCTGTGTTTCATCGTCAATAAGTATGTCAGACGGATACAGTAAACCTGAAGTGAAGCATCGGAATCTATAACTAGTGTCACAGGAATGGTTCAAAACATAGACAGTAAGAATAGTCAGTCTTTTGTACTTAAGTCGGCATTGTGCCTTTTGTATTTATTTCCGATGCAATTTCTGTATTCATCGTCAATAAGAAGGTCAGAGGGATACAGTAAACCTGAAGTGAAGCATCGCAATCTATAACTAGTGTCACAGGAATGATTCAAAGCATAGTCAGTAAGAAGAGTCAGATTACTTGTACTTAAGTCGGCATTGTGCCTTTTGAATTTAATTCCGATACAATTTCTTTGTTTCATCGTCAATAAGAAGGTCAGAGGGATACAGTAAACCTGAAGTGAAACATCGGAATCTATAACTAGTGTCACAGGAATGGTTCAAAACATAGACAGTAAGAAGTGTCAGTCTTCGGGTACTTAAGTCGGCATTGTGCCTTTTGTATTTAATTCCGATGCAATTTCTGTGTTTCATCGTCAATAAGAAGGTCAGAGGGATACAGTAAACCTGAAGTGAAGCATCGCAATCTATAACTAGTGTCACAGGAATGGTTCAAACATAGTTAGTAAGAAGAGTCAGTTTTCTTATACTTAATTCGGCAATGTGCGATTTGTATTTAATTCCGATGCATTCTCTGCGTTTCACCGTCAATAAGAAGGTCAGAGGGATACAGTATACCTGAAGTGATGAATCGGAATCTATAACTAGTGTCACAGGATTTGTTCGAAACATAGACAGTAAGAAGAGTCAGTCTTCTTGTACTTAAGTCGGCATTGTGCCTTTTGTACTTAATTCTGATGCAATTTCTGTGTTTCATCGTCTATAAGACGGTCAGAGGGATACAGTAAAACTAAAGTGAAGCATCGGAATCTGTAACTAGTGTCACAGGGATGGTTCAAAACAGAGGTAGTAGGAGGAGTCAGACTTCTTGTGCTTAAGTCGGCATTGTGCTTTTTGTATTTAAGTAAGATGCAATTTCTGTGTTTCATCATCAATAAGAAGGTCAGAGGGATACAGTAAACCTGAAGTGAAGCATCGGAATCTATAACTAGTGTCACAGGAATGGTTCAAAACATAGACAGTAGGAAGAGTCAGTCTTCTTGTACTTAAGTCGGCATTGTGCCTTTTGTATTTAATTCTGATGCAATTTCTGTGTTTCATCGTCTATAAGACGGTCAGAGGGATACAGTAAAACTAAAGTGAAGCATCGGAATCTATAACTAGTGTCACAGGGATGGTTCAAAACAGAGGTAGTAGGAGGAGTCAGACTTCTTGTGCTTAAGTCGGCATTGTGCTTTTTGTATTTAAGTAAGATGCAATTTCTGTGTTTCATCATCAATAAGAAGGTCAGAGGGATACAGTAAACCTGTAGTGAAGCATCGGAATCTATAACTAGTGTCTCAGGAATGGTTCAAAACATAGACTGTAAGAAAAGTCAGTATTCTTGTACTTGAGTCGGCATTCTGCCTTTTGTATTTAATTCCGATGCAATTCCTGTGTATCATCGTCAGTACGACGGTCAGAGGGATACAGTAAACCTGAAGAGAAGCATCGGAATCTAAACTAGTGTCACAGGAATGGTTCAATACATAGGCAGTAGAAAGAGTCAGTCTTCTTGTACTTAAGTCCGCATTGTGCATTCGGTATTTAATTCCGATGCAATTTCTGTGTTACATCGTCAATAAGAAGGTCAGAGGGATACAGAAAAACTGAAGTGAAGCATCGGAATCTAAAACTAGTGTCACAGGAATGGTTCAAAACATAGACAGTAGGAAGAGCCAGTCTTCTTGTACTTAAGTTGGCATTGAGCCATTTGTATTTAATTCTGATGCAATTTCTGTGTTTCATCGTCAATAAGAAAGTCAGAGGGATACAGTAAAACTGAAGTGAAGCATCGGAAACTATAACTTGTGTCAAAGGAATGGTTCAAAACATAGATGGTATGAAGAGTCAGTCTTCTTGTACTTAAGTCGGCATTGTGGCTTTTGTATATAATTCCAATGCAATTTCTGTGTTTCATCGCCAATAAGAACGTCAGCTGGATACAGTAAACCTGAGGTGGAGCATCGGAATCTATGACTAGTGTCACACGAATGGTTCAAACATAGTCAGTAAGAAGAGCCAGTCTTCTTGTACCTGAGTCGGCATTCTGCCTTTTGTATGTAATCCCGATCAATTTTCTGTGTTTGATCGTCAATAAGAAGATCAGCTGGATACAGTAAACCTAAAGTGAAGCATCGGAATCTAAAACTAGTATCACAGGAATGGTTCAAAACATAGACAGTAAGAAGAGTCAGTCTTCGTGTACTTAAGTCGGCATTGTGCCTTTTCAATTGATTTCCAATGCAATTTCTGTGTTTCGCCGTCAATAAGAAGGTCCAAGGGATACAGTAAACCTGAAGTGAAGCAATGGATTCTAAAACTGTTCTCACAGGAAAGGTTATAAACATAGACAGTAAGAAGAGCCAGTCTTCTTGTACTTAAGTCGGCATTGTGCCTTTTGTATTTAATTCCGAAGCAATTTCTGTGTTTCATCGTCAATAAGAAGGTCAGAGGGATACAGTAAACCTGAAGTGATGCATCGGAACCTATAACTAGTGTCACAGGAATGGTTCAAAACATAGACAGTAAGAAGAATCAGTTTTCTTGTACTTAAGTCTACATTGTGCCATTATCTATTTAATTCCGATGCAGTTTTTGTGTTTCGTCGTCAATAACAAGGACCAAGGGATACAGTAAACCTGGCGTGAATCATCGGAATCTATAATCCGGTATCACAGGAACGGTTCAAACATAGACAGTAAGAAGAGCCAGTTTTCTTTTACTTGAGTCGGCATTGTCCCTTTAGTATTTAATTCCGATGCAATTTCTGTGTTGGATCGTCAATAAGACGGTCAGAAGGATACAGTAAACCTGAAGTGAAGCATCGGAATCTATAACTAGTGTCCCAGGAATGATTATAATCATAAACATTAAGAAGAATCAGTTTTCTTGTACTTAAGTCGGCATTGTTCCTTTTGTATGTAATTCCGATCAATTTTTTGTGTTTCATCGTCAATAAGAAGGTCAGAGGGATACAGTAAACCTGAAGTGAAGCATCGGAATCTAAAACTAGTGTCACAGGAATGGTTCAAAACATAGACAGTAAGAAGAGTCAGTCTTCTTGTACTTGAGTCGGCATTGTGCCTTTTGTATATAATTCCGAAGCAGTTTCTGCGTTTCATCGTCAATAAAAAGGTCAGCTGGATACAGTAAACCTGAAGTGAAACATCGGAATCTGTAACTAGTGACACAGGAATGGTTCAAAACATAGATATTAAGAAGAGTCTGTCTTCTTGT
Source organism: Schistocerca piceifrons (assembly GCF_021461385.2). Lineage (NCBI taxonomy): Eukaryota > Metazoa > Arthropoda > Insecta > Orthoptera > Acrididae > Schistocerca > Schistocerca piceifrons. Next base: position 10,818,118 of record NC_060146.1, on the reverse strand, counting down.
ACTTAAATAGGCATTATGCTTTTTCTATATAATTCCAATGTAATTTCTGTTTTTCGTCGTCAATAAGAAGGTCCAAGGGATACAGTAAACCTAAAGAGAAACATCGGAATCTAAAACCGGTCTCACAGGAAAGGTTCAAAACATAGACAGTAAGAAGAGCCAGACTTCTTGTACTTGAGTCGGCATTGTGCCTTTTGAATTTAATTCCGATCAATTTTCTGTGTTTGATCGCCAATAAGAAGGTCAGAGGGATACAGTAAACATGAAGTGAAGCATCGGAATCTAAAACTAGTGTCACAGGAATGATTCAAAACATAGACAGTAAGAAGAGTCAGTCTTCTTGTACTTAAGTCGGCATTGTGCCTTTTGTATATAATTCCGATGCAATTTCTGCGTTTCATCGTCAATAAGAAGATCAGAGGGATACAGTAAACCTGAAGTGAAACATCGGAATCTATAACTAGTGTCACAGGAATGGTTCAAAGCGTAGACAGTAAGAAGAGTCAGTCTTCTTGTACTTAAGTCGGCATTGTGCCTTTTGTATTTAATTCCGATGCAATTTCTGTATCTCATCGACAATAAGAAGGGCCATGGGATACAGTAAACCTGAAGTGAAGCATCGGAATCTATGACTAGTGTCACAGGAATGGTTCAAAGCATAGTCAGTAAGAAGAGTCAGATTTCCTGTACTTAAGTCGGCATTGTGCCCTTTGAATTTAATTCCGATGCAATTTCTGTGTTTCATCGTCAATAAGAAGGTCAGAGGGATACAGTATACCTGAAGTGATGAATCGGAATCTATTACTAGTGTCACAGGATTTGTTCGAAACATAGACAGTAAGAAGGGTCAGTCTTCTTGTACTTTAGTTGGCTCTGTGCCTTTTGTATTTAATTCCGATGCAATAACTGTGTTTAATCGTCAAAACGAAGGTCAAAGGGATACAGTAAAACTGAAGTGAAGCATCGGAATCTATAACTAGTGTCACAGGAATGGCTCAAATCATAGACAGTAAGAAGAGTCAGTCTTCTTGTACTTATGTCGGCATTGTGCCGTTTATATTTAATTCCGATGCAATTTCTGTGATTCGTCGTCAATAAGAAGGTCCAAGGGATACAGTAAACCTAAAGAGAAACATCGGAATCTAAAACCGGTCTCACAGGAAAGTTTCAAAACATAGGCAGTAAGAAGAGCCAGACCTCTTGTACCTGAGTGGGCATTGTGCCTTTTGTATTGAATTCCGATGCAATTTCTGTGTTTCATCGTCAATAAGAAGATCAGCTGGATACAGTAAACCTGAAGTGAAGCATCGGAATCTATGACTAGTGTCACAGGAATGGTTAAAACATAGACAGTAAGAAGAAACAGTTTTCTTGTACCTAAGTCTACATTGTGCCATTTTCTATTTAATTCCGATGCAGTTTCTGTGTTTCGTCGTCAATAAGAGGGACCAAGGGATACAGTAAGCCTGACGTGAAGCATCGGAATCTAAAACCGGTATCACAGGAAAGGTTCAAAACATAGACAGTAAGAAGAGCCAGTCTTCTTGTACTTGAGTCGGCATTGTGCCTTTTGTATGTAATTCCGATTAATTTTCTGTGTTTGATCGTCAATAAGAAGGTCAGAGGGATACAGTAAACCTGAAGTGAAGCATCGGCATCTAAAACTAGTGTCACAGGAATGGTTCAAAACATAGACAGTAAGAAGAAACAGTTTTCTTGTACCTAAGTCTACATTGTGCCATTTTCTATTTAATTCCGATGCAGTTTCTGTGTTTCGTCGTCAATAAGAAGGACCAAGGGATACAGTAAACCTGACGTGAAGCATCGGAATCTAAAACCGGTATCACAGGAAAGGTTCAAAACATAGACAGTAAGAAGAGGCAGTCTTCTTGTACTTGAGTCGGCATTGTGCCTTTTGTATTTAATTCCGATGCAATTTCTGTGTTTCATCGTAAATAAGACGGTCAGAGGGATACAGTAAACCTGAAGTGAAGCATCGGAATCTATAACTAGTGTCACAGGAATGGTTAAAACATAGACAGTAAGAAGAATCAGTATTCTTGTACTTAAGTCGGCATTGTGCCTTTTGTATTTAATTCCGATGCAATTTCTGTGTTTCATCGTCAATAAGACGGTCAGAGGGATACAGTAAACCTGAAGTGAAGCATCGGAATCTATAACTAATGACACAGGAATGGTTCAAAACATAGACAGTAAGAAGAGTCAGTTGTCTTGTACTTAAGTCGACATTGTGCCTTTTCTATTTAATTCCAATGCATATTCCGTGTTTCGTCGTCAATAAGATGGTCCAATGGATACAGTAAACCCGAAGTCCAGCATCGGAATCTAAAACTGGTCTTACAGGAATGGTTCAAACATAGACAGTAAGAAGAGTCAGTCTTCTTGTACTTAGGTCGGCATTGTGCCTCTTGTATTACATTAAGATGCAATTTCTGTGTTTCATCGTCAATAAGAAGTTCAGAGGGATACAGTATACCTGAAGTGAAGCATCGGAACCTATAACTAGTGTCACAGGAATGGTTCGAAACATAAACAGTAAGAAGAGTCAGTCTTCCTGTACTTGAGTTGGCTTTGTGCCTTTTGTATTTAATTCCGATGCAATTTCTGTGTATCTACGTCAATACGAAGGCCAAGGGATACAGTAAAACTGAAGTGAATCATCGGAATCCATAACTAGTATCACAGGAATGTTTCAAAACATAGACAGTAAGAATAGTCAGTCTTTTGTACTTAAGTCGGCATTGTGCCTTTTGTATTTAATTCCGATGCAATTTCTGCATTCATCGTCAATAAGAAGGTCAGAGGGATACAGTAAACCTGAAGTGAAACATCGGAATCTATAACTAGTCTCACAGGAATGGTTCAAAGCGTAGACAGTAAGAAGAGTCAGTCTTCTTGTACTTAAGTCGGCATTGTGCCTTTTGTAATTAATTCCGATGCAATTTCTGTATTTCATCGTCAATAAGAAGGTCCATGGGATACAGTAAACCTGAAGTGAAGCATCGGAATCTATGACTAGTGTCACAGGAATGGTTCAAAGCATAGTCAGTAAGAAGAGTCAGATTTCTTGTACTTAAGTCGGCATTGTGCCTTTTGAATTTAATTCCGATGCAATTTCTGTGTTTCATCGCCAATAAGAAGGTCAGAGGGATACAGTAAACCTGAAGTGAAGCATCGGAATCTATAACTAGTGTAACAGGAATGGTTCAAAACATAGACAGTACGAAGAGTCAGTCTTCTTGTACTTAAGTCAGCATTGTGCCTTTTGTATTTAATTAAGATGCAATTTCTGTGTTTCATCGTCAATAAGGAGGTCAGAGGGATACAGTAAACCTGTAGTGAAGCATCGGAATCTAAAACAAGTGTCTCAGGAATGGTTCAAAACATAGACAGTAAGAAGAGTCAGTCTTCTTGTACTTAAGTCGCCATTGTGCCTTTTGTATTTAATTCCGATGCAATTTCTGTGTTTCATCGTCAATAAGAAGATCAGCTGGATACAGTAAACCTGAAGTGAAGCATCGGAATCTATGACTAGTGTCACAGGAATGGTTCAAAACATAGACAGTAAGAAGTGCCAGTGTTCTTGTACTTGAGTCGGCATTGTGCCTTTTGTATGTAAATCCGATTAATTTTCTGTGTTCGATCGTCAACAAGAAGGTCAGAGGGATACAGTAAACCTGAAGTGAAGCATCGGCATCTAAAACTAGTGTCACAGGAAAGGTTCAAAACATAGACAGTAAGAAGAGTCAGTCTTCTTGTACTGAAGTCGGCATTGTGCCTTTTGTATATAATTCCAATGTAATTTCTGTATTTCATCGTCAATTAGAAGGTCATAGGGATACAGTAAACCTGAAGTGAAGCATCGGAATCTATAACTTGTGTCAAAGGAATGGTTCAAAACATAGACAGTAAGAAGAGCCAGTCTTCTTGTACTTAAGTCGGCATTCTGCCTTTTGTATTTAATTCCGATGCAATTTCTGTGTATCATCGTCAGTACGACGGTCAGAGGGATACAGTAAACCTGAAGTGAAGCATCGGAATCTAAAACTAGTGTCACAGGAATGGTTCAAAACATAGGCAGTAGTAAGAGTCAGTCTTCTTGTACTTAAGTCGGCATTGTGCATTTTGTATTTAATTCCGATGCAATTTCCGTGTTTCATCGTCAATAAGAAGATCAGAGGGATACAGAAAACCTGAAGTGAAACATCGGAATCTAAAACTAGTGTCACAGGAATGGTTCAGAACATAGACAGTAGGAAGAGTCAGTCTTATTGTACTTAAATCGGCATTGAGCCATTTGTATTTAATTCTGATGCAATATTTGGGTTTCGTCGTCAATAAGAAAGTCAGAGGGATACAGTAATACTGAAGTGAAGCATCGGAATCTATAACTTGTGTCAAAGGAATGGTTCAAATATAGATATTAAGAAGAGTCTGTCTTCTTGTACTTAAATAGGCATTATGCCTTTTCTATATAATTCCAATGCAATTTCTGTGTTTCGTCGTCAATAAGAAGGTCCAAGGGATACAGTAAACCTAAAGAGAAACATCGGAATCTAAAACCGGTCTCACAGGAAAGGTTCAAAACATAGACAGTAAGAAGAGCCAGACTTCTTGTACCTGAGTCGGCATTGTGCCTTTTGTATTGATTTCCGATGCAATTTCTGTGTATCATCGTCATTAAGACGGTCAGAGGGATACAGTAAACCTGAAGTGAAGCATCGGAATCTATAACTAGTGTCACAGGAATGGTTCAAAGCATAGACAGTAGGAAGAGTCAGTCTTCTTGTACTTAAGTCGGCAATGTGCTTTTTGTATTTAAGTAAGATGCAATTTCTGTGTTTCATCATCAATAAGAAGGTCAGAGGGATACAGTAAACCTGAAGTGAAGCATCGGAATCTATAACTAGTGTCACAGGGATGGTTCAAAACGGAGGTAGTAGGAGGAGTCAGTCTTCTTGTACTTATGTCGGCATTGTGCTTTTTGCATTTAAGTAAGATTCATTTTCTGTGTTTTATCATCAATAAGAAGGTCTCAGGGATACAGTAAACCTGAAGTGAAGGATCGGAATCTATAACTAGTGTCACAGGAATTGTTCAAAACATAGACAGTAAGAAGAGCCAGTCATCTTGTACTTGAGTCGGCAATATTCCTTTTGTATTTAATTCCGATGCAATTTCTGTGTTTCATCGTCAATAAGAAGGTCAGAGGGATACAGTAAACCTGAAGTGAAGCATCGGAATCTAAAACAAGTGTCTCAGGAATGGTTCAAAACATAGACAGTAAGAAGAGTCAGTCTTCTTGTACTTAAGTCGGCATTATGCCTTTTGTATTTAATTCCGATGCAATTTCTGTGTTTCATCGTCAATAAGAAGATCAGCTGGATACAGTAAACCTGAAGTGAAGCAACGGAATCTATAACTAGTGTCACAGGAATGGTTCAAAAAAGAGACAGTAAGAAGAGCCAGTCTTCTTGTACTTGAGTCGGCATTGTGCCTTTTGTATGTAATTCCGAATAATATTCTCAGTTTGATCGTCAATAAGAAGGTCAGAGGGATACAGTAAACCTGAAGTGAAGCATCGGAATCTAAAACTAGTGTCACAGGAAAGGTTCAAAACATAGACAGTAAGAAGAGTCAGTCTTCTTGTACTGAAGTCGGCATTGTGCCTTTTGTATATAATTCCAATGTAATTTCTGTATTTCATCGTCAATAAGAAGGTCATAGGGATACAGTAAACCTGAAGTGAAGCAACGGAATCTATAACTAGTGTCACAGGAATGGTTCAAAAAAGAGACAATAAGAAGAGCCAGTCTTCTTGTACTTGAGTCGTCATTCTGCCTTTTGTATTTAATTCCGATGCAATTTCTGTGTATCATCGTCAGTACGACGGTCAGAGGGATACAGTAAACCTGAAGTGAAGCATCGGAATCTAAAACTAGCGTCACAGGAAAGGTTCAAAACATAGGCAGTAGGAAGAGTCAGTCTTCTTGTACTTAAGACGGCATTGTGCATTTTGTATTTAATTCCGATGCAATTTTTGTGTTTCATCGTCAATAAGAAGGTCAGAAGGATACAGTAAACCTGAAGTGAAACATCGGAATCTGTAACTAGTGACACAGGAATGGTTCAAAACACAGATATTAAGAAGAGTCTGTCTTCTTGTACTTAAATAGGCATTATGCTTTTTCTATATAATTCCAATGCAATTTCTGTGTTTCGTCGTCAATAAGAAGGTCCAAGGGATACAGTAAACCTAAAGAGAAACATCGGAATCTAAAACCGGTCTCACAGGAAAGGTTCAAAGCATAGACAGTAAGAAGAGCCAGACTTCTTCTACTTGAGTCGGCATTGTGCCTTTTGAATTTAATTCCGATCAATATTCTGTGTTTGATCGCCAATAAGAACGTCAGAGGGATACAGTAAACATGAAGTGAAGCATCGGAATCTAAAACTAGTGTCACAGGAATGATTCAAAACATAGAGTGTAAGAAGAGTCGTCTTCTTGTACTTAAGTCGGCATTGTGCCTTTTGAATATAATTACGATGCAATTTCTGTATTTCATCGTCAATAAGAAGGTCAGAGGTATACAGTAAACCTGAAGTGAAGCATCGGTATCTAAAACTAGTGTCACAGGAATGGTTCAAACATAGACAGTAAGAAGAGCCAGTCTTCTTGTACTTGAGTCGGCATTGTTCCATTTGTATTTAATTCCGATGCAATTTCTGTGTTTCATCGTCAATAAGAAGGTCCATGGGATACAGTAAACCTGAAGTGAAGCATCGGAATCTATGACTAGTGTCACAGGAATGGTTCAAAGCATAGTCAGTAAGAGGAGTCAGATTTCCTGTACTTAAGTCGGCATTGTGCCTTTTGAATTTAATTCCGATGCAATTTCTGTGTTTCATCGTCTATAAGAAGGTCAGAGGGATACAGTATACCTGACGTGATGAATCGGAATCTATAACTAGTGTCACAGGATTTGTTCGAAACATAGACAGTAAGAAGAGTCAGTCTTCTTGTACTTCAGTTGGCTCTGTGCCTTTTGTATTTAATTCCGATGCAATATCTGTGTTTAATCGTCAATACGAAGGTCAAAGGGATACAGTAAAACTGAAGTGAAGCATCGGAATCTATAACTAGTGTCACAGGAATGGTTCAAATCATAGACAGTAAGAAGAGTCAGTCTTCTTGTACTTAAGTCGGCATTGTGCCTTTTGTATTTAATTCCGATGCAATTTCTGTGTTTCGTCGTCAATAAGAAGGTCCAAGGGATACAGTAAACCTAAAGAGAAACATCGGAATCTAAAACCGGTCTCACAGGAAAGTTTCAAAACATAGACAGTAAGAAGAGCCAGACCTCTTGTACCTGAGTGGGCATTGTGCCTTTTGTAGTGAATTCCGATGCAATTTCTGTGTTTCATCGTCAATAAGAAGATCAGCTGGATACAGTAAACCTGAAGTGAAGCATCGGAATCTATGACTAGTGTCACAGGAATGGTTCAAAACATAGACAGTAAGAAGTGCCAGTCTTCTTGTACTTGAGTCGGCATTGTGCCTTTTGTATGTAATTCCGATTAATTTTCTGTGTTTGATCGTCTATAAGAAGGTCAGAGGGATACAGTAAACCTGAAGTGAAGCATCGGCATCTAAAACTAGTGTCACAGGAAAGGTACAAAACATAGACAGTAAGAAGAGTCAGTCTTCTTGTACTGAAGTCGGCATTGTGCCTTTTGTATATAATTCCAATGTAATTTCTGTATTTCATCGTCAATAAGAAGGTCATAGGGATACAGTAAACCGGAAGTGAAGCATCGGAATCTATAACTTGTGTCAAAGGAATGGTTCAAAACATAGACAGTAAGAAGAGCCAGTCTTCTTGTACTTGAGTCGAAATTCTGCCTTTTGTATTTAAGTCCGATGCAATTTCTGTGTATCATCGTCAGTACGACGGTCAGAGGGATACAGTAAACCTGAAGTGAAACATCGGAATCTAAAACTAGTGTCACAGGAATGGTTCAAAGCATAGACAGTAGGAAGAGTCAGTCTTCTTGTACTTAAGTCGGCAATGTGCTTTTTGTATTTAAGTAAGATGCAATTTCTGTGTTTCATCATCAATAAGAAGGTCAGAGGGATACAGTAAACCTGAAGTGAAGCATCGGAATCTATAACTAGTGTCACAGGGATGGTTCAAAACGGAGGTAGTAGGAGGAGTCAGTCTTCTTGTACTTATGTCGGCATTGTGCTTTTTGCATTTAAGTAAGATTCATTTTCTGTGTTTTATCATCAATAAGAAGGTCTCAGGGATACAGTAAACCTGAAGTGAAGGATCGGAATCTATAACTAGTGTCACAGGAATTGTTCAAAACATAGACAGTAAGAAGAGCCAGTCATCTTGTACTTGAGTCGGCAATATTCCTTTTGTATTTAATTCCGATGCCATTTCTGTGTTTCATCGTCAATAAGAAGGTCAGAGGGATACAGTAAACCTGAAGTGAAGCATCGGAATCTAAAACAAGTGTCTCAGGAATGGTTCAAAACATAGACAGTAAGAAGAGTCAGTCTTCTTGTACTTAAGTCGGCATTATGCCTTTTGTATTTAATTCCGATGCAATTTCTGTGTTTCATCGTCAATAAGAAGATCAGCTGGATACAGTAAACCTGAAGTGAAGCAACGGAATCTATAACTAGTGTCACAGGAATGGTTCAAAAAAGAGACAGTAAGAAGAGCCAGTCTTCTTGTACTTGAGTCGGCATTGTGCCTTTTGTATGTAATTCCGAATAATTTTCTCAGTTTGATCGTCAATAAGAAGGTCAGAGGGATACAGTAAACCTGAAGTGAAGCATCGGAATCTAAAACTAGTGTCACAGGAAAGGTTCAAAACATAGACAGTAAGAAGAGTCAGTCTTCTTGTACTGAAGTCGGCATTGTGCCTTTTGTATATAATTCCAATGTAATTTCTGTATTTCATCGTCAATAAGAAGGTCATAGGGATACAGTAAACCTGAAGTGAAGCAACGGAATCTATAACTAGTGTCACAGGAATGGTTCAAAAAAGAGACAATAAGAAGAGCCAGTCTTCTTGTACTTGAGTCGTCATTCTGCCTTTTGTATTTAATTCCGATGCAATTTCTGTGTATCATCGTCAGTACGACGGTCAGAGGGATACAGTAAACCTGAAGTGAAGCATCGGAATCTAAAACTAGCGTCACAGGAATGGTTCAAAACATAGGCAGTAGGAAGAGTCAGTCTTCTTGTACTTAAGACGGCATTGTGCATTTTGTATTTAATTCCGATGCAATTTTTGTGTTTCATCGTCAATAAGAAGGTCAGAAGGATACAGTAAACCTGAAGTGAAACATCGGAATCTGTAACTAGTGACACAGGAATGGTTCAAAACACAGATATTAAGAAGAGTCTGTCTTCTTGTACTTAAATAGGCATTATGCTTTTTCTATATAATTCCAATGCAATTTCTGTGTTTCGTCGTCAATAAGAAGGTCCAAGGGATACAGTAAACCTAAAGAGAAACATCGGAATCTAAAACCGGTCTCACAGGAAAGGTTCAAAGCATAGACAGTAAGAAGAGCCAGACTTCTTCTACTTGAGTCGGCATTGTGCCTTTTGAATTTAATTCCGATCAATATTCTGTGTTTGATCGCCAATAAGAACGTCAGAGGGATACAGTAAACATGAAGTGAAGCATCGGAATCTAAAACTAGTGTCACAGGAATGATTCAAAACATAGAGTGTAAGAAGAGTCGTCTTCTTGTACTTAAGTCGGCATTGTGCCTTTTGAATATAATTACGATGCAATTTCTGTATTTCATCGTCAATAAGAAGGTCAGAGGTATACAGTAAACCTGAAGTGAAGCATCGGTATCTAAAACTAGTGTCACAGGAATGGTTCAAACATAGACAGTAAGAAGAGCCAGTCTTCTTGTACTTGAGTCGGCATTGTTCCATTTGTATTTAATTCCGATGCAATTTCTGTGTTTCATCGTCAATAAGAAGGTCCATGGGATACAGTAAACCTGAAGTGAAGCATCGGAATCTATGACTAGTGTCACAGGAATGGTTCAAAGCATAGTCAGTAAGAGGAGTCAGATTTCCTGTACTTAAGTCGGCATTGTGCCTTTTGAATTTAATTCCGATGCAATTTCTGTGTTTCATCGTCTATAAGAAGGTCAGAGGGATACAGTATACCTGACGTGATGAATCGGAATCTATAACTAGTGTCACAGGATTTGTTCGAAACATAGACAGTAAGAAGAGTCAGTCTTCTTGTACTTCAGTTGGCTCTGTGCCTTTTGTATTTAATTCCGATGCAATATCTGTGTTTAATCGTCAATACGAAGTTCAAAGGGATACAGTAAAACTGAAGTGAAGCATCGGAATCTATAACTAGTGTCACAGGAATGGTTCAAATCATAGACAGTAAGAAGAGTCAGTCTTCTTGTACTTAAGTCGGCATTGTGCCTTTTGTATTTAATTCCGATGCAATTTCTGTGTTTCGTCGTCAATAAGAAGGTCCAAGGGATACAGTAAACCTAAAGAGAAACATCGGAATCTAAAACCGGTCTCACAGGAAAGTTTCAAAACATAGACAGTAAGAAGAGCCAGACCTCTTGTACCTGAGTGGGCATTGTGCCTTTTGTAGTGAATTCCGATGCAATTTCTGTGTTTCATCGTCAATAAGAAGATCAGCTGGATACAGTAAACCTGAAGTGAAGCATCGGAATCTATGACTAGTGTCACAGGAATGGTTCAAAACATAGACAGTAAGAAGTGCCAGTCTTCTTGTACTTGAGTCGGCATTGTGCCTTTTGTATGTAATTCCGATTAATTTTCTGTGTTTGATCGTCTATAAGAAGGTCAGAGGGATACAGTAAACCTGAAGTGAAGCATCGGCATCTAAAACTAGTGTCACAGGAAAGGTACAAAACATAGACAGTAAGAAGAGTCAGTCTTCTTGTACTGAAGTCGGCATTGTGCCTTTTGTATATAATTCCAATGTAATTTCTGTATTTCATCGTCAATAAGAAGGTCATAGGGATGCAGTAAACCGGAAGTGAAGCATCGGAATCTATAACTTGTGTCAAAGGAATGGTTCAAAACATAGACAGTAAGAAGAGCCAGTCTTCTTGTACTTGAGTCGGCATTCTGCCTTTTGTATTTAAGTCCGATGCAATTTCTGTGTATCATCGTCAGTACGACGGTCAGAGGGATACAGTAAACCTGAAGTGAAACATCGGAATCTAAAACTAGTGTCACAGGAATGGTTCAAAACATAGGCAGTAGGAAGAGTCAGTCTTCTTGTACTTAAGTCGGCATTGTGCATTTTGTATTTAATTCCGATGCAATTTCTGTGTTTCATCGTCAATAAGAAGGTCAGAGGGATACTGAAAAACTGAAGTGAAACATCGGAATCTAAAACTAGTGTCACAGGAATGGTTCAGAACATAGAGAGTAGGAAGTGTCAGTCTTATTGTACTTAAGTCGGCATTGAGCCATTTGTATTTAATTTTGATGCAATTTTTGGGTTTCGTCGTCAATAAGAAAGTCAGAGGGATACAGTAATACTGAAGTGAAGCATCGGAATCTATAACTAGTGTCAAAGGAATGGTTCAAAACATAGACGGTGTGAAGAGTCAGTCTTCTTGTACTTAAGTCGGCATTGTGGCTTTTGTATATAATTCCGATGCAATTTCGGTGTTTCATCGCCAATAAGAACGTCAGCTGGATACAGTAAACCTGAGGTGAAGCATCGGAATCTGTAACTAGTGTCACAGGAATGGTTCAAAACATAGATATTAAGAAGAGTCTGTCTTCTTGTACTTAAATAGGCATTATGCCCTTTCTATATAATTCCTATGCAATTTCTGTGTTTCGTCGTCAATAAGAAGGTCCAAGGGATACAGTAAACCTAAAGAGAAACATCGGAATCTAAAACCGGTCTCACAGGAAAGGTTCAAAACATAGACAGTAAGAAGAGCCAGACTTCTTGTACCTGAGTCGGCATTGTGCCTTTTGTATTGATTTCCGATGCAATTTCTGTGTATCACCGTCAATAAGACGGTCAGAGGGATACAGTAAACCTGAAGTGAAGCATCGGAATCTATCACTAGTGTCACAGGAATGGTTCAAAGCATAGACAGTAGGAAGAGTCAGTCTTCTTGTACTTAAGTCGGCAATGTGCTTTTTGTATTTAAGTAAGATGCAATTTCTGTGTTTCATCATCAATAAGAAGGTCAGAGGGATACAGTAAACCTGAAGTGGGGCATCGGAATCTACAACTAGTGTCACAGGGATGGTTCAAAACGGAGGTAGTAGGAGGAGTCAGTCTTCTTGTACTTATGTCGGCATTGTAATTTTTGCATTTAAGTAAGATGCAATTTCTGTGTTTCATCATCAATAAGAAGGTCAGAGGGATACAGTAAACCTGAAGTGAGGGATCGGAATCTATAACTAGTGTCACAGGAATTGTTCAAAACATAGACAGTAAGAAGAGCCAGTCTTCTTGTACTTGAGTCGGCAATATTCCTTTTGTATTTAATTCCGATGCAATTTCTGTGTTTCATCGTCAATAAGAAGGTCGGAGGGATACAGTAAACCTGAAGTGAAGCATCGGAATCTAAAACAAGTGTCTCAGGAATGGTTCAAAACATAGACAGTAGGAAGAGTCAGTCTTCTTGTACTTAAGTCGGCATTGTGCCTTTTGAATTTAATTCCGATCAATTTTCTGTGTTTGATCGCCAATAAGAAGGTCAGAGGGATACAGTAAACTTGAAGTGAAGCATCGGAATCTAAAACTAGTGTCACAGGAATGGTTCAAACATAGACAGTAAGAAGAGCCAGTCTTCTTGTACTTGAGTCGGCATTGTTCCATTTGTATTTAATTCCGATGCAATTTCTCTGTTTCATCGTCAATAAAAAGGTCAGAGGGATAGAGTAAACCTGAAGTGAATCATCGGAATCCATAACTAGTGTCACAGGAATGGTTCAAAACTTAGACAGTAAGAATAGTCAGTCTTTTGTACTTAATTCGGCATTTTGCCTTTTGTATTTAATTCCGATGCAATTTCTGTATTCATCGTCAATAAGAAGGTCCATGGGATACAGTAAACCTGAAGTGAAGCATCGGAAACTATGACTAGTGTCACAGGAATGGTTCAAAGCATAGTCAGTAAGAGGAGTCAGATTTCCTGTACTTAAGTCGGCATTGTGCCTTTTGAATTTAATTCCGATGCAATTTCTGTGTTTCATCGTCAATAAGAAGGTCAGAGGGATACAGTATACCTGACGTGATGAATCGGAATCTGTAACTAGTGTCACAGGATTTGTTCGAAACATAGACAGTAAGAAGAGTCAGTCTTCTTGTACTTCAGTTGGCTCTGTACCTTTTGTATTTAATTCCGATGCAATATCTGTGTTTAATCGTCAATACGAAGGTCAAAGGGATACAGTAAAACTGAAGTGAAGCATCGGAATCTATAACTAGTGTCACAGGAATGGTTCAAATCATAGACAGTAAGAAGAGTCAGTCTTCTTGCACTTAAGTCTTTATTGTGCCTTTTGTATTTAATTCCGATGCAATTTCTGTGTTTCGTCGTCAATAAGAAGGTCCAAGGGATACAGTAAACCTAAAGAGAAACATCGGAATCTAAAACCGGTCTCACAGGAAAGTTTCAAAGCATAGACAGTAAGAAGAGCGAGACCTCTTGTACCTGAGTGGGCATTGTGCCTTTTGTATTGAATTCCGATGCAATTTCTGTGTTTCATAGTCAATAAGAAGATCAGCTGGATACAGTAAACCTGAAGTGAAGCATCGGAATCTATGACTAGTTTCACAGGAATATTTAAAAACATAGACAGTAAGAAGTGCCAGTCTTCTTGTACTTGAGTCGGCATTGTGCCTTTTGTATGTAATTCCGATTAATTTTCTGTGTTTGATCGTCTATAAGAAGGTCAGAGGGATACAGTAAACCTGAAGGGAAGCATCGGCATCTAAAACTAGTGTCACAGGAAAGGTACAAAACATAGACAGTAAGAAGAATCAGTCTTCTTGTACTGAAGTCGGCATTGTGCCTTTTGTATATAATTCCAATGTAATTTCTGTATTTCATCGTCAATAAGAAGGTCATAGGGATACAGTAAACCTGAAGTGAAGCATCGGAATCTATGACTAGTTTCACAGGAATATTTAAAAACATAGACAGTAAGAAGTGCCAGTCTTCTTGTACTTGAGTCGGCATTGTGCCTTTTGTATGTAATTCCGATTAATTTTCTGTGTTTGATCGTCTATAAGAAGGTCAGAGGGATACAGTAAACCTGAAGTGAAGCATCGGAATCTAAAACTAGTGTCACAGGAATGGTTCAAAACATAGATATTAAGAAGAGTCTGTCTTCTTGTACTTAAATAGGCATTATGCCTTTTCTATATAATTCCTATGCAATTTCTGTGTTTCGTCGTCAATAAGAAGGTCCAAGGGATACAGTAAACCTCAAGAGAAACATCGGAATCTAAAACCGGTCTCACAGGAAAGGTTCAGAACATAGACAGTAAGAAGAGCCAGACTTCTTGTACCTGAGTCGGCATTGTGCCTTTTGTATTGATTTCCGATGCAATTTCTGTGTATCACCGTCAATAAGACGGTCAGAGGGATACAGTAAACCTGAAGTGAAGCATCGGAATCTATCACTAGTGTCACAGGAATGGTTCAAAGCATAGACAGTAGGAAGAGTCAGTCTTCTTGTACTTAAGTCGGCAATGTGCTTTTTGTATTTAAGTAAGATGCAATTTCTGTGTTTCATCATCAATAAGAAGGTCAGAGGGATACAGTAAACCTGAAGTGGAGCATCGGAATCTACAACTAGTGTCACAGGGATGGTTCAAAACGGAGGTAGTAGGAGGAGTCAGTCTTCTTGTACTTATGTCGGCATTGTAATTTTTGCATTTTTGTAAGATGCAATTTCTGTGTTTCATCATCAATAAGAAGGTCAGAGGGATACAGTAAACCTGAAGTGAAGGATCGGAATCTATAACTAGTGTCACAGGAATTGTTCAAAACATAGACAGTAAGAAGAGCCAGTCTTCTTGTACTTGAGTCGGCAATATTCCTTTTGTATTTAATTCCGATGCAATTTCTGTGTTTCATCGTCAATAAGAAGGTCGGAGGGATACAGTAAACCTGAAGTGAAGCATCGGAATCTAAAACAAGTGTCTCAGGAATGGTTCAAAACATAGACAGTAGGAAGAGTCAGTCTTCTTGTACTTAAGTCGGCATTGTGCCTTTTGAATTTAATTCCGATCAATTTTCTGTGTTTGATCGCCAATAAGGTCAGAGGGATACAGTAAACTTGAAGTGAAGCATCGGAATCTAAAACTAGTGTCACAGGAATGATTCAAAACATAGACAGTAAGAAGTGTCAGTCTTCTTGTACTTAAGTCGGCTTTGTGCCTTTTGTATATAATTACGATGCAATTTCTGTATTTCATCGTCAATAAGAAGGTCAGAGGGATACAGTAAACCTGAAGTGAAGCATCGGTATCTAAAACTAGTGTCACAGGAATGGTTCAAACATAGACAGTAAGAAGAGCCAGTCTTCTTGTACTTGAGTCGGCATTGTTCCATTTGTATTTAATTCCGATGCAATTTCTCTGTTTCATCGTCAATAAAAAGGTCAGAGGGATACAGTAAACCTGAAGTGAATCATCGGAATCCATAACTAGTGTCACAGGAATGGTTCAAAACTTAGACAGTAAGAATAGTCAGTCTTTTGTACTTAATTCGGCATTTTGCCTTTTGTATTTAATTCCGATGCAATTTCTGTATTCATCGTCAATAAGAAGGTCAGAGGGATACAGTAAACCTGAAGTGAAACATCGGAATCTATAACTAGTGTCACAGGAATGGTTCAAAGCGTAAACAGTAAGAAGAGTCAATCTTCTTTTACTTAAGTCGGCATTGTGCCTTTTGTATTTAATTCCGATGCAATTTCTGTATTTCATCGTCAATAAGAAGGTCCATGGGATACAGTAAACCTGAAGTGAAGCATCGGAATCTATGACTAGTGTCACAGGAATGGTTCAAAGCATAGTCAGTAAGAGGAGTCAGATTTCCTGTACTTAAGTCGGCATTGTGCCTTTTGAATTTAATTCCGATGCTATTTCTGTGTTTCATCGTCAATAAGAAGGTCAGAGGGATACAGTATACCTGACGTGATGAATCGGAATCTGTAACTAGTGTCACAGGATTTGTTCGAAACATAGACAGTAAGAAGAGTCAGTCTTCTTGTACTTCAGTTGGCTCTGTGCCTTTTGTATTTAATTCCGATGCAATATCTGTGTTTAATCGTCAATACGAAGGTCAAAGGGATACAGTAAAACTGAAGTGAAGCATCGGAATCTATAACTAGTGTCACAGGAATGGTTCAAATCATAGACAGTAAGAAGAGTCAGTCCTCTTGCACTTAAGTCTTCATTGTGCCTTTTGTATTTAATTCCGATGCAATTTCTGTGTTTCGTCGTCAATAAGAAGGTCCAAGGGATACAGTAAACCTAAAGAGAAACATCGGAATCTAAAACCGGTCTCACAGGAAAGTTTTAAAACATAGACAGTAAGAAGAGCGAGACCTCTTGTACCTGAGTGGGCATTGTGCGTTTTGTATTGAATTCCGATGCAATTTCTGTGTTTCATAGTCAATACGATCAGCTGGATACAGTAAACCTGAAGTGAAGCATCGGAATCTATGACTAGTGTCACAGGAATGGTTAAAAACATAGACAGTAAGAAGTGCCAGTCTTCTTGTACTTTAGTCGGCATTGTGCCTTTTGTATGTAATTCCGATTAATTTTCTGTGTTTGATCGTCTATAAGAAGGTCAGAGGGATACAGTAAACCTGAAGTGAAGCATCGGCATCTAAAACTAGTGTCACAGGAAAGGTACAAAACATAGACAGTAAGAAGAATCATTCTTCCTTGTACTGAAGGCGGCATTGTGCCTTTTGTATATAATTCCAATGTAATTTCTGTATTTCATCGTCAATAAGAAGGTCATAGGGATACAGTAAACCTGAAGAGAAGCATCGGAATCTGTAACTTGTGTCAAAGGAATGGTTCAAAACATAGACAGTAAGAAGAGCCAGTCTTCTTGTACTTGAGTCGGCATTCTGCCTTTTGTATTTAATTCCGATGCAATTTCTGTGTATCATCGTCAGTACGACGGTCAGAGGGATACAGTAAACATGAAGTGAAGCATCGGAATCTAAAACTAGTGTCACAGGAATGGTTCAAAACATAGGCAGTAAGAAGTGTCAGTCTTCTTGTACTTAAGTCGGCATTGTGCCTTTTGTATATAATTCCGATGCAATTTCTGTGTTTCATCGTCAATAAGAAGGTCAGCTGGATACAGTAAACCTGAAGTGACACATCGGAATCCGTAACTAGTGTCACAGGACTGGTTCAAAACATAGATATTAAGAAGAGTCTGTCTTCTTGTACTTAAATAGGCATTATGCCTTTTCTATATAATTCCTATGCAATTTCTGTGTTTCGTCGTCAATAAGAAGGTCCAAGGGATACAGTAAACTTAAAGAGAAACATCGGAATCTAAAACCGGTCTCACAGGAAAGGTTCAAAACATAGACAGTAAGAAGAGCCAGACTTCTTGTACCTGAGTCGGCATTGTGCCTTTTGTATTGGTTTCCGATGCAATTTCTGTGTATCACCGTCAATAAGACGTTCAGAGGGATACAGTAAACATGAAGTGAAGCATCCTAATCTATAACTAGTGTCACAGGAATAGTTCAAAGCATAGACAGTAGGAAGAGTCAGTTTTCTTGTACTTAAGTCGGCAATGTGCTTTTTGTATTTAAGTAAGATGCAATTTCTGTGTTTCATCATCAATAAGAAGGTCAGAGGGATACAGTAAACCTGAAGTGGAGCATCGGAATCTACAACTAGTGTCACAGGGATGGTTCAAAACGGAGGTATTAGGAGGAGTCAGTCTTCTTGTACTTATGTCGGCATTGTAATTTTTGCATTTAAGTAAGATGCAATTTCTGTCTTTCATCATCAATAAGAAGGTCAGAGGGATACAGTAAACCTGAAGTGAAGGATCGGAATCTATAACTAGTGTCACAGGAATTGTTCAAAACATAGACAGTAAGAAGAGCCAGTCTTCTTGTACTTGAGTCGGCAATATTCCTTTTGTATTTAATTCCGATGCAATTTCTGTGTTTCATCGTCAGTACGACGGTCAGAGGGATACAGTAAACCTGAAGTGAAGCATCGGAATCTAAAACTAGTGTCACAGGAATGGTTCCAAACATAGGCAGTAGGAAGAGTCAGTCTTCTTGTACTTAAGTCGGCATTGTGCATTTTGTATTTAATTCCGATGCCATTTCTGTGTTTCATCGTCAATAAAAAGGTCAGAAGGATACAGAAAAACTGAAGTGAAACATCGGAATCTAAAACTAGTGTCACAGGAATGGTTCAAAACATAGACAGTAGGAAGAGTCAGTCTTATTGTACTTAAGTCGGCATTGAGCCATTTGTATTTAATTCTGATGCAATTTTTGTGTTTCATCGTCAATAAGAAAGTCAGAGGAATACAGTAATACTGAAGTGAAGCATCGGAATCTATAACTTGTGTCAAAGGAATGGTTCAAAACATAGACGGTATGAAGAGTCAGTCTTCTTGTATTTAAATCGGCATTGTGGCTTTTGTATATAATTCCAATGCAATTTCGGTGTTTCATCGCCAATAAGAACGTCAGCTGGATACAGTAAACCTGAGGTGAAGCATCGGAATGTATGACTAGTGTCACACGAATGGTTCAAACATAGACAGTAAGAAGAGCCAGTCATCTTGTACTTGAGTCGGCATTGTGCCTTTTGTATGTAATTCCGATCAATTTTTTATGTTTGATCGTCAATAAGAAGGTCAGAGGGATACAGTAAATCTGAAGTGAAGCATCGGAATCTGAAACTAGTGTCACAGGAATGGTTCAAAACATAGACAGTAAGAAGAGTCAGTCTTCTTGTACTTAAGTCGGCATTGTGCCTTTTGTATTTAATTCCGATGCAATTTCTGTGTTTCATCGTCAATAAGAAGATCAGCTAGATACAGTAAACCTGAAGTGAAGCATCGAAAACTATGACTAGTGTCACAGGAATGGTTCAAAACATAGACAGTAAGTAGTGCCAGTCTTCTTGTACTTGAGGCGGCATTGTGCCTTTTGTATGTAATTCCGAATAATTTTCACAGTTTGATCGTCAATAAGAAGGTCAGAGGGATACAGTAAACCTGAAGTGAAGCATCGTAATCTAAAACTAGTGTCACAGGAAAGGTTCAAAACATAGACAGTAAGAAGAGTCAGTCTTCTTGTACTGAAGTCGGCATTGTGCCTTTTGTATATAATTCCAATGTAATTTCTGTATTTCATCGTCAATAAGAAGGTCATAGGGATACAGTAAACCTGAAGTGAAGCATCGGAGTCTATAACTAGTGTCACAGGAATGGTTCAAAACATAGAAAGTAAGAAGAGCCAGTCTTCTTGTACTTGAGTCGGCATTCTGCCTTTTGTATTTCATTCCGATGCAATTTCTGAGTATCATCGTCAGTACGACGGTCAGAGAGATACAGTAAACCTGAAGTGAAGCATCGGAATCTAAAACTAGTGTCACAGGAATGGTTCAAAACATAGGCAGTAGGAAGAGTCAGTGTTCTTGTACTTAAGTCGGCATTGTGCATTTTGTATTTAATTCCGATGCAATTTCTGTGTTTCATCGTCAATAAGAAGGTCAGAAGGATACAGAAAAACTGAAGTGAAACATCGGAATCTAAAACTAGTGTCACAGGAATGGTTCAAAGCATAGACAGTAGGAAGAGTCACTCTTATTGTACTTAAGTCGGCATTGAGCCATTTGTATTTAATTCTGATGCAATTTTTGTGTTTCATCGTCAATAAGAAGGGCAGAGGGATACAGTAAAACTGAAGTGAAGCATCGGAATCTATAACTTGTGTCAAAGGAATGGTTCAAAACATAGACGGTATGAAGAGTCAGTCTTCTTGTACTTAAGTCGGCATTGTGGCTTTTGTATATAATTCCGATGCAATTTCGGTGTTTCATCGCCAATAAGAACGTCAGCTGGATACAGTAAACCTGAGGTGAAGCATCGGAATCTTTGACTAGTGTCACACGAATGGTTCAAACATAGACAGTAAGAAGAGCCAGTCTTCTTGTACTTGAGTCAGCATTGTGCCTTTTGTATGTAATTCCGATCAATTTTTTATGTTTGATCGTCAATAAGAAGGTCAGAGGGAAACAGTAAATCTGAAGTGAAGCATCGGAATCTAAAACTAGTGTCACAGGAATGGTTCAAAACATAGACAGTTAGAAGAGTCAGTCTTCTTGTACTTAAGTCGGCATTGTGCCTTTTGTATATAATTCCGATCCAATTTCTGTGTTTCATCGTAAATAAGAAGGTCAGCTGGATACAGTAAACCTGAAATGAAACATCGGAATCTGTAACTAGTGTCACAGGAATGGTTCAAAACATAGATATTAAGAAGAGTCTATTTTCTTGTACTTAAATAGGCATTATGCCTTTTCTATAAAATTCCAATGCAATTTCCGTGTTTCGTCGTCAATAAGAAGGTCCAAGGGATACAGTAAAGTTAAAGAGAAACATCGGAATCTAAAACTGGTCTCACAGGAAAGGTTCAAAACATAGACAGTTAGAAGAGCCAGACTTCTTGTACCTGAGTCGGCATTGTGCCTTTTGTATTGATTTCCGATGCAATTTCTGTGTATCATCGTCAAAAAGACGGTCAGAGGGATACAGTAAACCTGAAGTGAAGCATCGGAATCTATAACTAGTGTCACAGGAATGGTTCAAAACATAGGCAGTAGGAAGAGTCAGTCTTCTTGTACTTAAGTCGGCATTGTGCCTTTTGTATTTAATTCCGATGCAATTTCTGTGTTTCATCGTCTATAAGACGGTCAGAGTTATACAGTATACCTGAAGTGAAGCATCGGAATCTATAACAAGTGTCACAGGGATGGTTCAAAACAGAGGTAGTAGGAGGAGTCAGTCTTCCTGTACTTATGTCGGCATTGTGCTTTTTGTATTTAAGTAAGATGCAATTTCTGTGTCTCATCATCAATAAGAAGGTCAGAGGGATACAGTAAACCTGAAGTGAAGGATCGGAATCTATAACTAGTGTCACAGGAATGGTTCAAAACATAGACAGTAAGAAGAGCCAGTCTTCTTGTACTTGAGTCTGCATTATTCCTTTTGTATTTAATTCCGATGCAATTTCTATGTTTCATCGTCAATAAGAAGGTCAGAGGGATACAGTATACCTTAAGTGAAGCATCGGAATCTAAAACAAGTGTCTCAGGAATGGTTCAAAACATAGACAGTAAGAAGAGTCAGTCTTCTTGTACTTAAGTCGGCATTGTGCCTTTTGTTTTTAATTCCGATGCAATTTCTATGTTTCATCGTCAATAAGAAGATCAGCTGGA
Source organism: Schistocerca piceifrons (assembly GCF_021461385.2). Lineage (NCBI taxonomy): Eukaryota > Metazoa > Arthropoda > Insecta > Orthoptera > Acrididae > Schistocerca > Schistocerca piceifrons. The sequence goes on along the minus strand of NC_060146.1, from coordinate 10,796,560 downwards.
AACAGTAAACCTGAAGTGTAGCATCGGAATCTATGACTAGTGTCACAGGAATGGTTCAAAACATAGACAGTAAGAGGAGCCAGTCTTCTTGTACTTGAGTCGGCATTGTGCCTTTTGTATTTAATTCCGATTAATTTTCTGTGTTTGATCGTCAATAAGAAGTCAGAGGGATACAGTAAACCTGAAGTGAAGTATCGGAATCTAAAACTAGTGTCACAGGAATGGTTCAAAACATAGACAGTAAGAAGAGTCAGTCTTTTTGTACTTAAGTCGGCATTGTGCCTTTTGTATATAATTCCAATGCAATTTCTGTATTTCATCGTCAATAAGAAGGTCAGAGGGATACAGTACACCTGAAGTGAATCTATAACTAGTGTCACAGGAATGGTTCAAAACATAGACAGTAAGAAGAGCCAGTCTTCTTGTACTTGAGTCGGCATTCTGCCTTTTGTATTTAATTCCGATCAATTTTCTGTGTTTGATCGTCAATAAAAAGGTCAGAGGGATACAGTAAACCTGAAGTGAAGCATCGGAATCTATAACTAGTGTCACAGGAATGGTTCAAAGCATAGTCATGAAGAAGAGTCAGATTTCTTGTACTTAAGTCGGCATTGTGCCTTTTGTATTTAATTCCGATGCAATTTCTGTGTTTCATCGTCAATAAGAAGGTCAGAGGGATACAGTAAACCTGAAGTGAAACATCGGAATCTATAACTAGTGTCACAGGAATGGTTCAAAGCATAGACAGTAAGAAGGGTCAGTCTTCTTCCACTTAAGTCGGCATTGTGCTTTTATGTTTAATTCCTATGCAATTTCTGTGTTTCATCGTGAATAAGAAGCTCAGAGGGATACAGTAAACCTGAAGTGAAGCATCGGAATCGATAACTAGTGTCATAGGAAAGGTTCAAAGCATAGTCAGTAAGAAGAGTCAGTTTTCTTGTACGTAAGTCGGCATTGTGCCTATTGGATTTAATTCCGATGCAATTTCTCTGTTTCATCGTCAATAAGACGGTCAGAGGGATACAGTAAAACTGAAGTGAAGCATCGGAATCTATAACTAGTGTCACAGGAATGGTTCAAAACATAGAAAGTAAGAAGAGTCAGTTTTCTTGTACAAAAGTCAGCATTGTGCCTTTTTATTTAATTCGGATGCAAATTCTGTGTTTCATCGTCAAAAGGATGGTCAGACGGATAAAGTAAAACTGAAGTGAAGCATTGAAATCTATAACTAGTGTCGCAGGAATGGTTCAAAACATAGACAGTATGAAGAGTCAGTTTTCTTGTACTTAATTCGGCATTGTGCCTTTTGTATTTAATTCCGATGCATTTTCTGTGCTTCATCGTCAATAAGAAGGTCAGAGGGATACAGTACACCTCAAGTGATGCATCGGAATCTATAACTAGTGTCACAGGAATGGTTCAAAACACAGATATTTATAAGTGTCTGTCTTCTTGTACTAAAGTCGGCATTGTGCATTTTTCTATTTAATTCCGATGCAATTTCTATGTTTTGTAGTCAATAAGAAGGCCCTGGGGATACACTAAACCTGAAGTGAAGCATCGGAATCTACAACTAGTGTCACAGGAATGGTCGAAACATAAGCAGTAAGAAGAGTCAGTCTTCTTGTACTTAAGTCGGCATTGTGCCTTTTTATTTAATTCCGATGCAATTTCTGTGTTTCATCGTCAAAAGGATGGTCAGACGGATAAAGTAAAACTGAAGTGAAGCATTGAAATCTATAACTAGTGTCGCAGGAATGGTTCAAAACATAGACAGTATGAAGAGTCAGTTTTCTTGTACTTAATTCGGCATTATGCCTTTTGTATTTAATTCCGATGCAATTTCTGTGCTTCATCGTCAATAAGAAGGTCAACTGGATACAGTAAACCTGAAGTGAAGCATCGGAATGTATAACTAGTGTCACAGGAATGGTTCAAAACATAGACAGTAAGAAAAGGCAGTCTTCTTGTACGTGAGTCGGCATTGTGCCTTTTGTAAATAATTCCGATCAATTTTCTGTATTTGGTCGTCAATAAGAAGGGCAGAGGGATACAGTAAACCTAAAGTGTCGCATCGGAATCCATAACTAGAGTCACAGGAATGGTTCAAAACATAGACAGTAAGAAGAGTCAGTCTTCCTGTATTTAAGTCGGCATTGTGCCTTTTGTATGTAATTAAGATGCAATTTCTGTGTTTCATCGTCAATAAGAATGCCAGAGGGATACAGTAAACCTGGAGTGAAGCATCGGAATCTATAACTAGTGTCACAGGAATGGTTCAAAACATAAGCAGTAAGAAGAGTCAGTCTTCTTGTACTTAAGTCGGCATTGTGCCTTTTCTATATAATTCCGATGCAATTTCTGTGTTTCATTGTCAATAAGGAGGTCAGAGGGATACAGTATCTTGGAGTGAAGCATCGGAATCTAAAACTAGAGTCACAGTAATTGTTCAAAACATAGACAGTAAGAAGAGTCAGTCTTCTTGTACTTAAGTCGCCACTGTGCCATTTGTATTTAATTCCGATGCAATATCTGTGTTTCATCGTCAGTAAGAAGTTCAGCTGGATACAGTAAACGTGAAGTGAAGCATCGGAATCAATAACTAGTGTCACAGGAACGGTTCAAAACATAGACAGGAAGAAGAGCCAGTCTTCTTATACTTGAGTCGGCATTGTGCTTGTTGTATTTAATTCCGATGCTATATCTGTGTTCATCGTTAATACGACGGTCAGGGGGATACAGTAAATCTGAAGTGAAGCATCGGAATCTATGACTAGTGTAAAAGGAATGGTTCCAAACATAGACAGTAAGAAGAGCCAGTCTTCTTGTCCTTAAGTCGGCATTGTGCCTTTTGTATTTAATACCGATACAATATCTGGGTTTCATCGTCAATAAGAAGGTCAGCTGGATGCAAAAAACCTGAAGTGTAGCATCGGAATCTATAACTAGTGTCACAGGAATGGTTCAAAACTTAGATATTAAGAAGAGTCTGTTTTCTTGTACTTAAGTCGGCATTGTGCCTTTCTATTTAATTCCTATGCAATTTCTGTGTTTTGTCGTCAATAAGAAGGTCCAAGGGAGACAGTAAACCTGAAGTGAAGCATCGGAATCTAAAACCGGTCTCACAGGAAAGGTTCAAAACATAGACAGTAAGAAGAGCCAGACTTCTTGTACCTGAGTCGGCATTGTGCCTTTTGTATTTAATTCCAATGCAATCTCTGTGTTTCATCGTCAATAAGGCGGTCAGAGGGATACAGTAAACCTGAAGTGAAGCATCGGAATCTATAACTGGTGTCACAGGAATGGTTCAAAACATAGAGAGTAGGAAGAGTCAGTCTTCGTGTACTTAAGTCGGCATTTTGCCTTTTGTATTTAATTCCGATGCAATATCTGTGTTTCGTCGTCAATAAGAAAGTCCAAGGGATACAGTAAACCTGAAGTGAAGTATCGGAATCCAATACCGGGCTCACAGGAAAGGTTCAAAACATAGACAGGAAGAAGAGCCTGTCTTCTTGTACTTGAGTCGGCATTGTGGCTCTTGTATTTAATTCCGATGCAATTTCTGTGTTCATCGGCAATACGACGGTCAGGGGGATACAGTAATTCTGAAGTGAAGCATCGGAATCTATAACTAGTGTAACAGGAATGGTTCAAAATATAGACAGTAAGAAGAGTCAGTCTTCTAGTAGCTTAGTCGGCATTGTGCCTTTTGTATTTAATTCCGATGCAATTTCTGTGTCCATCGTCAATACGACGGTCAGGGGGATTCAGTAAATCTGAAGTGAAGCATCGGAATCTAAAACCGGTCTCACACGAATGGTTCAAATCATAGACAGTAAGAAGAACCAGACTTCTTGTACCTGAGTCGGCATTGTGCTTTTTGTATTTATTGCCGATGCAATCTCTGTGTTTCATCGTCAATAAGACGGTCAGAGAGATACAGTGAACCTGAAGTGAAGCATCAGAATTTATAACTAGTGTCACAGGAATGGTTCAAAACATAGACAGTAGGAAGTGTCAGTCTTCTTGCACTTAAGTCAGCATTTTGCCTTTTATATTTAATTCCGATGCAATTACTATGTTTCATCGTCAATAAGAAGGTCAGCTGGATACAATAAACCTGAAGTGAAACATTGGACTCTATTACTAGTGTCACAGGAATGGTTCAAAACATAGACTGTAAGAAGAGCCACTCTTCTTGTACTTGAGTTGGCATTGTGCCTTTTGTATTTACTTCCGATGCAATTTCTGTGTTTTATCGTCAATAAGATGTTCAGAGGGATACAGTAAACCTGAAGTGATGCATCGGAATCTATAACTAGTGTCACAGGAATGGTTCAAAACATAGACAGTAAGAAGAGCCAGTCATCTTGTACTTGGGCCGGCATTGTTACATTTGTATTAAATTCCGATGAATTTTCTGTGTTTGATCGTCAATAAGAAGGTCAGAGGGATACAGTAAACCTGATGAAGCATCGGAATCTTTAACTAGTGGCACAGGAATGGTTCAAACTATAGACAGTAAGAAGAGACACTGTTCTTGTACAGAAGTCGGCATTGTGCCTTTTGTATTTAATTGGGATGCAATTTCGGTGATTCATCGTCAATAAGAAGGTCAGAGGGACACAGTAAACCTGAAGTGAAGCATCAGAATCTATTCGTAGTGTCACAGGATTGGTTCAAAACATAGACAGTAAGAAGAGTCAGTCTTCTTGTACTTACGTCTGCATTGTGCCTTTTGTATTTAATTGAGATGCAATATCTGTGTTTCATCGTCAATAATAAGGTCAGAGGGATACAGTAAACCTGAAGTGAAGCATCGGAATCTAAAACAAGTGTCTCAGAAATGGTTCAAAACATAGACAGTAAGAAGAGTCAGTCTTCTTGTACTTAAGTAGGCATTGTGCCTTTTGTATTTAATTCCGATGCAATTTCTGTGTTTCATCGTCAATAAGAAGATCAGCTGGAAATAGTAAACCTGAAGTGTAGCATCGGAATCTATGACTAGTGTCACAGGAATGGTTCAAAACATAGACAGTAAGAAGAGCCAGTCTTCTTGTACTTGAGTCGGCATTGTGCCTTTTGTATTTAATTCCGATTAATTTTCTGTGTTTGATCGTCAATAAGAAGTCAGAGGGATACAGTAAACCTGAAGTGAAGCATCGGAATCTAAAACTAGTGTCACAGGAATGGTTCAAAACATAGACAGTAAGATGAGGCAGTCTTCTTGTACTTGAGTCGGCATTCTGCCTTTTGTATTTAATTCCGAACAATTTTCTGTGTTTGATCGTCAATAAAAAGGTCAGAGGGATACAGTAAACCTGAAGTGGAGCATCGGAATCTATAACTAGTGTCACAGGAATGGTTCAAAGCATAGTCATGAAGAAGAGTGAGATATCTTGCACTTAAGTCGGCATTGTGCCTTTTGTATTTAATTCCAAAGCAATTTCTGTGTTTCATCGTCAATAAGAAGGTCAGAGGGATACAGTAAACCTGAAGTGAAACATCGGAATCTATAACTAGTGTCACAGGAATGGTTCAAAGCATAGACAGTAAGAAGGGTCAGTCTTCTCCCACTTAAGTCGGCATTGTGCCTTTTGTGTTTAATTCCGATGCAATTTCTGTGTTTCATCGTCAATAAAAAGATCAGAGGGATACAGTAAACCTGAAGTGAAGCATCGGAATCTATAACTAGTGTCACAGGAATGGTTCAAAGCATAGTCAGTAAGAACAGTAAGTTTTCTTGTACGTAAGTCGGCATTGTGCCTTTTGCATTTAATTTCGATGTAATTTCTGTGTTTCATCGTCAGTTAAAAGGTCATAGGGATACAGTAAATCTGAAGTGAAGCATCGGAAACTATAACTAGTGCAACAGGAATGGTTCAAAACATGAACAGTAAGAAGAGCCAGTTTCCTTGTACTTGAGTCGGCATTGTGCCTTTTGTATTTAATTCCGATGCAATTTCTCTGTTTCATCGTCAATAAGACGGTCAGAGGGATACAGTAAACCTGAAGTGTAGCATCGGAATCTATAAGTAGTGTCACAGGAATGGTTCAAAACATAGAAAGTAAGAAGAGTCAGTTTTCTTGTACAAAAGTCAGCATTGTGCCTTTTGTATTTAATTCCGATGCAATTTCTGTGTTTCATCGTCAAAAGGATGGTCAGCATTTAAGTCTATAACTAGTGTCGCAGGAATGGTTCAAAACATAGACAGTAAGAAGAGTCAGTCTTCTTGTACTTGAGCAGGCATTGTGCCTTTTGTGTTTAATTAGGATGTAATTTCCGTGTTTCATCGTTAATAAGAAGGTCAGAGGGATACACTAAACCTGAAGTGAAGCATCGGAATCTATAAGTAGTGTCACAGGAATGATTCAAAGCATAGACAGTAACAAAAGTCATTCTTCTCGTACTTAGGTCGGCATTGTGCCTTTTGTATATAATTCCGATGCAATATCTGTATTTCGTAGACAATATGAAACTCAGAGGGATACAGGAAACCTGAAGTGAAGCATCGAAATCTATAACTAGTGTCACAGGAATGGTTCAAAACATAGACAGTAAGAAGAGTCAGTCTTCTTGTACTTAAGTCAGCATTGTGCTTTTTGTATTTGATTAAGATGCAATTTCTGTGTTTCATCGTCAATAAGGAGGGCAGAGGGATACAGTAATCCTGAAGAGAAGCATCGGAATCTAAAACTAGTGTCACAGGAATGGTTCAAAACATAGACAGTAAGAAGAGTCAGTCTTCTTGTACTTAAGTCGGGATTGTGCCTTTTGTATATAATTCCGATGCAATTTCCGTATTTACTTAAGTCGGCATTGTGCCTTTCTATTTAATTCATATGCAATTTCTGTGTTTTGTCGTCAATAAGAAGGTCCAAGGGAGACAGTAAACCTGAAGTGAAGCATCGGAATCTAAAACCGGTCTCACAGGAAAGGTTCAAATCATAGACAGTAAGAAGAGCCAGACTTCTTGTACCTGAGTCGGCATTGTGCCTTTTGTATTTAATTCCGATGAAATCTCTGTGTTTCATCGTCAACAAGACGGTCAGAGGGAAACAGTAAACCTGAAGTGAAGCATCGGAATCTATAACTAGTGTCACAGGAATCATTCGAAACATAGATATTAAGAACAGTCTGTTTTCTTCTACTTAAGTCGGCATTGTGCCTTTTCTATTTAGTTCCGATGCAATTTCTGTGTTTCGTCGACAATAAGACGGTCAGAGGGATACAGTAAAACTGAAGTGAAGCATCGGCATCTATGACTAGTGTCACAGGAATGGTTCAAAAACATAAACAGTAAGAAGAGTCAGTCTTCTTGTACTTAGGTCGGCATTGTGCCTCTTGTATTTTATTAAGATGCAATTTCTGTGTTTCATCGTCAATAAGAAGGTCAGACGGATACAGTATACCAGAAGTGAAGCATCGGAATCCATAACTAGTGTCACAGGAATGGTTCAAAACAGAGACAGTATGAAGAGTCAGTTTTCTTGTACTTAAGTCGGCATTGTGCCTTTTGTATTTAATTCCGATGCATTTTCTGTGCTTCATCGTCAATAAGAAGGTCAGAGGGATACAGTAAACCTCAAGTGATGCATCGGAATCTATAACTAGTGTCACAGGAATGGTTCAAAACACAAATATTTATAAGAGTCTGTCTTCTTGTACTTAAGTCAGCATTGTGCATTTTTCTATTTAATTCCGATGCAATTTCTATGTTTCGTAGTCAATAAGAAGGTCCTGGGGATACACTAAACATGAAGTGAAGCATCGGAATCTACAACTAGTGTCACAGGAATGGTCGAAACATAGACAGTAAGAAGAGACAGTCTTCTTGTACTTAAGTCGCCATTGTGCCTTTTGTATTTAATTCCGATGCAATTTCTGTGTTTCATCGTCATTAAGAAGGACGAAGGGATACAGTAAACCTGAAGTGAAGCATCGGAATCTAAAACTAGAGTCACAGTAATTGTTCAAAACATAGACAGTAACAAGAGTCAGTCTTCTTGTACTTAAGTCGCCACTGTGCCTTTTGTATTTAATTCCGATGCAATATCTGTGTTTCATCGTCAGTAAGAAGTTCAGCTGAATACAGTAAACCTGAAGTGAAGCATCGGAATCAATAACTAGTGTCACAGGAACGGTTCAAAACATAGACAGGAAGAAGAGCCAGACTTTTTGTACTTGAGTCGGCATTGTGCCTTTTGTATTTAATTCCGATGCAATTTCTGTGTTTCATCGTCAATAAGAAGGTCTGCTGAATACAGTAAACCTGAAGTGAAGCATCGGAATCTATAACTAGTGTCACAGGAATGGTTCAAAACATAGACAGTAAGAAGAGCCAGTCTTCTAGTACCTTAGTCGCCATTCTGCCTTTTGTATTTAATTAAGATGCAATTTCTGTGTTTCATCGTCAATAAGAAGGTCAGGGGGATACAGTAAAACTGAAGTGAAGCAGCGGAATCTATAACTAGTGTCACGGGAATGGTTCAAAACATAGACAGTAAGAAGAGTCAGTCTTCTTGTACTTAAGTCGGCATTGTGCCTTTTGTATTTAATACCGATACAATTTCTGGGTTTCATCGTCTATATGAAGGTCAGCTGGATACAGTATACCTGAAGTGTAGCATCGGAATCTATAACTAGTGTCACAGGAATGGTTCAAAACATAGATATTAAGAAGAGTCTGTTTTCTTGTACTTAAGTCGGCGTTGTCCCTTTCTATTTAATTCCTATGCAATTTCTGTGTTTTGTCGTCAATAAGAAGGTCCAAGCGAGACAGTAAACCTAAAGTGAAGCATCGGAATCTGAAACCGGTCTCACAGGAAAGGTTCAAAACATAGACAGATAGAAGAGCCAGACTTCTTGTACCTGAGTCGGCATTGTGCCTTTTGTATTTAATTCCAATGCAATTTCTGTGTTTCATCGTCAATAAGACGGTCAGAGGGATACAGTAAACCTGAAGTGAAGCATCGGAATCTATAACTAGTGTCACAGGAATGGTTCAAAACATAGAGAGTAGGAAGAGTCAGACTTCGTGTACTTAAGTCGGCATTTTGCCTTTTGTATTTAATTCCGATGCAATATCTGTGTTTCGTCGTCAATAAGAAAGTCCAAGGGATACAGTAAACCTGAAGTGAAGTATCGGAATCCAAAACCGGGCTCACAGGAAAGGTTCAAAACATAGGCAGGAAGAAGAGCCTGTCTTCTTGTACTTGAGTCGGCATTGTGGCTTTTGTATTTAATTCCGATGCAATTTCTGTGTTCATCGGTAATACGACGGTCAGGGGGATACAGTAAATCTGAAGTGAAGCATCGGAATCTATAACTAGTGTAACAGGAATGGTTCAAAATATAGACAGTAAGAAGAGTCAGTCTTCTAGTACCTTAGTCGGCATTGTGCCTTTTGTATTTAATTCCGATGCAATTTCTGTGTCCATCGTCAATACGACGGTCAGGGGGATACAGTAAATCTGAAGTGAAGCATCGGAATCTAAAACCGGTCTCACACGAAAGGTTCAAAACATAGACAGTAAGAAGAGCCTGACTTCTAGCACCTGAGTCGGCATTGTGCCTTTTGTATTTAATTCCGATGCAATCTCTGTGTTTCATCGTCAATAAGACGGTCAGAGAGATACAGTGAACCTGAAGTGAGGCATCAGAATTTATAACTAGTGTCACAGGAATGGTTCAAAACATAGACAGTAAGAATCCTCGGTCTTCTTGTACTTATGTCGGCATTGTGCCTTTTGTATTTAATTCCGATACATTTTCTGTGTTTCATCGTCAATAAGGAGCTCAGAGGGATACAGTAAACCTGAAGTGAAGCATAGGAGTCTATAACTAGTGTCACAGGAATGGTTCAAAACATAGACAGTAAGAAGAGCCAGTCTTCTTGTACTTGAGTCGGCATTGTGCCTTTTGTATGTAATTCCGATGCAATTTCTGTGTTACATCGTTAATATGAAGGTCAGAGGGATACAGTAAACCTGAAGTGAAGCAACGGAATCCATAACTAGTGTCACAGGAATATTTCAAAACATAGAGAGTAAAAAGAGTCAGTCTTTTTGTACTGAAATCGGCATTGTGCCTTTTGTATTTAATTCCGAAGCAATTTCTGTGTTTCATCGTCAATAAGAATAACAGAGTGATACAGTAAACCTGAAGTGAAGCAACGGAATCTATAACTAGTGTCACAGGAATGGTTCAAAACATAGACAGTAAGAAGAGCCAGTCTTCTTGTACTTGAGTCGGCATTGTGCCTTTTGTATTTAATTCCGATGCAATTTCTGCGTTTCATCGTCAATAACAAGGTCAGAGGGATACAGTAAACCTGAATTGGAGCATCGGAACCTATAACTAGTTTCACCGGAATGGTTCAAAACATAGACAATAGAAAGAGTCAGTCTTCTTGTACTTCAGTCGGCATTGTGCCTTTTGTATTTAATTCCGATGCAATTTCTGTGTTTCATCGTCAATACGAAGGCCAAGGGTATACAGTAAACCTGAAGTGAAGCATCGGGATTTATAACTAGCGTCACAGGAATGGTGCAAAACATAGACAGCAAGAAGAGTCGGTTTTCTTGTACTTAAGTCGGCATTGTGCCTTTTGTATCTAATTCGCACTCAACTTCTGTGTTTCATTGTCAAAAAGAAAGTCACAGGGATACAGTAGACCTGTAGTGAAGCATCGGAATCTATAACTAGTGTCACAGGAATGGTTCAAAACATAAACAGTAAGAAGAGTCAGTTTTCTAGTACTTAAGACGGCATTGTGCCTTTTTTATTTAATTCCAATGAATTATCTGTGTTTGATCGTCAATAGGAAGGTCAGAGGGATACAGTAAACCTGAAGTGAAGCATCGGAATCTATAACTAGTGTCACAGGAATGGTTCAAAACATAGACAGTAAGAAGAGCCAGTCTTCTAGTACCTTAGTCGCCATTCTGCCTTTTGTATTTAATTAAGATGCAATTTCTGTGTTTCATCGTCAATAAGAAGGTCAGGGGGATACAGTAAATCTGAAGTGAAGCATCGGAATCTAAAACCGGTCTCACACGAAAGGTTCAAAACATAGACAGTAAGAAGAGCCAGACTTCTTGCACCTGAGTCGGCATTGTGCCTTTTGTATTTAATTCCGATGCAATCTCTGTGTTTCATCGTCAATAAGACGGTCAGAGAGATACAGTGAACCTGAAGTGAAGCATCAGAATTTATAACTAGTGTCACAGGAATGGTTCAAAACATAGACAGTAGGAAGTGTCAGTCTTCTTGTACGTAAGTCAGCATTTTGCCTTTTGTATTATTCCGATGCAATTTCATCGTCAATAAGAAGGTCAGCTGTATACAGTAAACCTGAAGTGAAACATCGGAATCCATTACTAGTGTCACAGGAATGGTTCAAAACATAGACAGCAAGAAGAGTCAGTTTTCTTGTACTTAAGTCAGCATTTTGCCTTTTCTATTTAATTCCGTTGCAATTTCTGTGTTTCATCGTCAATAAGTTGGTCAGAAGGATACAGTAAACCTGAAGTGAAACAACGGAATCTATAACTAGTGTCACAGGAGTGGTTCAAAACATAGATAGTAAGAAGAACCAGCCTTCTTGTACTTGGGTCGGCATTGTGCCTTTTGTATGTAATTGCGATGAAATTTCTGTGTTTGATCGCCCATGAGAAGGTCAGAGGGATACAGAAAACCTGAAGTGGAGCATCGGAATCTATAACTAGTGTCACTGAAATGGTTCAATCATAGACAGTAAGAATCGTCAGTCTTCTTGTACTTAAGTCGGCATTGTGCCTCTTGTATTTAATTCCGATGCAATTTCTGTGTTTCATCGTCAATAAGAAGGTCAGGGGGATACAGTAAACCTGAAGTGAAGCATCGGAATCTATAACTAGTGTCACAGGAATGGTTCAAAACATAGACAGTAAGAAGAGCCAGTCTTCTTGTACTTGAGTCGGCATTGTGACATTTGTATTAAATTCCGATGAATTTTCTGTGTTTGATCGTCAATAAGAAGGTCAGAGGGATACAGTAAACCTGAAGTGAAGCATCGGAATCTTTAACTAGTGGCACAGGAATGGTTCAAACCATAGACAGTAAGAAGAGACACTGTTCTTGTACAGAAGTCGGCATTGTGCCTTTTGTATTTAATTGGGATGCAATTTCGGTGTTTCATCGTCAATAAGAAGGTCAGAGGGATACAGTAAACCTGAAGTGAAGCATCGGAATCTATAACTGGTGTCACAGGAATGTCTCAAAGCATAGACAGTAAGAAGAGTCAGTCTTCTTGTACTTAAGTCGGCATTTTCCGTTTTGTATTTTATTCCGAAGCAATTTCTGTGTTTCATCGTCAATAAGAAGGTGAAAGGGATACAGTAAACCTGAAGTGAAGCATGGAATCTATAACTAGTGTCACAGGAATGGTTCAAAACATAGACAGTAAGAAGAGTCAGTCTTTTTGTACTTAAGTCGGCATTGTGCATTTAGTATTTAATTCCGATGCAATTTCTGTGTTTCATCGTCAGTAATAAGGTTAGAGATATACAGTAAACCTGATGTGAAGCATCGGAATCTATTACTAGTGTCACAGGAATGGTTCAAAACATAGACAGTAAGAAGAGCCAGACTTCTTGTACTTGAGTCGGCATTGTGCCTTTTGTATTTAATTCCGATGCAATTTCTGTGTTTCATCGTCAATAACAAGGTCAGAGGGATACAGTAAACCTGAAGTGAAACAACGGAAACTATAACTAGTGTCACAGGAATGGTTCAAAACATAGACAGTAAGAAGAGCCAGTCTTCTTGTACTTGAGTCGACATTGTGCCTTTTGTAGTTAATTCCGATGCAATTTCTGTGTTTCATCGTCAATAAGAAGGTCAGGGGGATACAGTAAACCTGAAGTGAAGCATCGGAATCTATAACTAGTGTCACAGGAATGGTTCAAAACATAGACAGTAAGAAGAGCCAGTCTTCTTGTACTTGAGTCGGCATTGTGACATTTGTATTAAATTCCGATGAATTTTCTGTGTTTGATCGTCAATAAGAAGGTCAGAGGGATACAGTAAACCTGAAGTGAAGCATCGGAATCTTTAACTAGTGGCACAGGAATGGTTCAAACCATAGACAGTAAGAAGAGACACTGTTCTTGTACAGAAGTCGGCATTGTGCCTTTTGTATTTAATTGGGATGCAATTTCGGTGTTTCATCTTCAATAAGAAGGTCAGAGGGATACAGTATACCTGAAGTGAAGCATCGGAATCTATAACTGGTGTCACAGGAATGTCTCAAAGCATAGACAGTAAGAAGAGTCAGTCTTCTTGTACTTAAGTCGGCATTTTCCTTTTTGTATTTTATTCCGAAGCGATTTCTGTGTTTCATCGTCAATAAGAAGGTGAAAGGGATACAGTAAACCTGAAGTGAAGCAACGGAAACTATAACTAGTGTCACAGGAATGGTTCAAAACATAGACAGTAAGAAGAGCCAGTCTTCTTGTACTTGAGTCGACATTGTGCCTTTTGTATTTAATTCCGATGCAATTTCTGTGTTACATCGTTAATATGAATGTCAGAGGGATACAGTAAACCTGAAGTGAAGCATCGGAATCTATAACTAGTGTCACAGGAATGGTTCAAAACATAGAGAGTAAAAAGAGTCAGTCTTTTTGTACTGAAGTCGGCATTGTGCCTTTTGTATTTAATTCCGAAGCAATTTCTGTGTTTCATCGTCAATAAGAATAACAGATTGATACAGTAAACCTGAAGTGAAGCAACGGAATCTATAACGAGTGTCACAGGAATGGTTCAAAACATAGACAGTAAGAAGAGCCAGTCTTCTTCTACTTGAGTCGGCATTGTGCCTATTGTATTTAATTCCGATGCAATTTCTGTGTTTCATCGTCAATAACAAGGTCAGAGGGATACAGTAAACCTGAATTGCAGCATCGGAACCTATAACTAGTTTCACCGGAATGGTTCAAACATAGACATTAGAAAGAGTCAGTCTTCTTGTACTTCAGTCGGCATTGTGCCTTTTGTATTTAATTCCGATGCAATTTCTGTGTTTCATCGTCAATACGAAGGCCAAGGGTATACAGTAAACCTGAAGTGAAGCATCGGGATATATAACTAGTATCACAGGAATGGTGCAAAACATAGACAGCAAGAAGAGTCGGTTTTCTTGTACTTAAGACGGCATTGTGCTTTTTTATTTAATTCCAGTGCATTTTCTGTGTTTGATCGTCAATAGGAAGGTCAGAGGGATACAGTAAACCTGAAGTGAAGCATCGGAATCTATAACCAGTGTCACAGGAACGGTTCAAAACATAGACAGTAAGAAGAGCCAGTCTTCTAGTACCTTAGTCGCCATTCTGCCATTTGTATTTAATTAAGATGCAATTTCTGTGTTTCATCGTCAATAAGAAGGTCAGGGGGATACAGTAAAACTGAAGTGAAGCAGCGGAATCTATAACTAGTGTCACGGGAATGGTTCAAAACATAGACAGTAAGAAGAGTCAGTCTTCTTGTACTTAAGTCGGCATTGTGCCTTTTGTATTTAATACCGATACAATTTCTGGGTTTCATCGTCAATAAGAAGGTCAGCTGGATACAGTATACCTGAAGTGTAGCATCGGAATCTATAACTAGTGTCACAGGAATGGTTCAAAACATAGATATTAAGAAGAGTCTGTTTTCTTGTACTTAAGTCGGCATTGTGCCTTTCTATTTAATTCCTATGCAATTTCTGTGTTTTGTCGCCAATAAGAAGGTCCAAGGGAGACAGTAAACCTGAAGTGAAGCATCGGAATCTAAAACCGGTCTCACAGGAAAGGTTCAAAACATAGACAGTAAGAAGAGCCAGACTTCTTGCACCTGAGTCGGCATTGTGCCTTTTGTATTTAATTCCGATGCAATCTCTGTGTTTCATCGTCAATAAGACGGTCAGAGAGATACAGTGAACCTGAAGTGAAGCATCAGAATTTATAACTAGTGTCACAGGAATGGTTCAAAACATAGACAGTAGGAAGTGTCAGTCTTCTTGTACGTAAGTCAGCATTTTGCCTTTTGTATTATTCCGATGCAATTTCATCGTCAATAAGAAGGTCAGCTGTATACAGTAAACCTGAAGTGAAACATCGGAATCTATTACTAGTGTCACAGGAATGGTTCAAAACATAGACAGCAAGAAGAGTCAGTTTTCTTGTACTTAAGTCAGCATTTTGCCTTTTCTATTTAATTCCGATGCAATTTCTGTGTTTCATCGTCAATAAGTTGGTCAGAGGGATACAGTAAACCTGAAGTGAAACAACGGAATCTATAACTAGTGTCACAGGAATGGTTCAAAACATAGATAGTAAGAAGAACCAGCCTTCTTGTACTTGGGTCGGCATTGTGCCTTTTGTATGTAATTGCGATGAAATTTCTGTGTTTGATCGCCCATGAGAAGGTCAGAGGGATACAGAAAACCTGAAGTGGAGCATCGGAATCTATAACTAGTGTCACTGAAATGGTTCAATCATAGACAGTAAGAATCGTCAGTCTTCTTGTACTTAAGTCGGCATTGTGCCTCTTGTATTTAATTCCGATGCAATTTCTGTGTTTCATCGTCAATAAGAAGGTCAGGGGGATACAGTAAACCTGAAGTGAAGCATCGGAATCTATAACTAGTGTCACAGGAATGGTTCAAAACATAGACAGTAAGAAGAGCTAGTCTTCTTGTACTTGAGTCGGCATTGTGACATTTGTATTAAATTCCGATGAATTTTCTGTGTTTGATCGTCAATAAGAAGGTCAGAGGGATACAGTAAACCTGAAGTGAGGCATCGGAATCTTTAACTAGTGGCACAGGAATGGTTCAAACCATAGACAGTAAGAAGAGACACTGTTCTTGTACAGAAGTCGGCATTGTGCCTTTTGTATTTAATTGGGATGCAATTTCGGTGTTTCATCGTCAATAAGAAGGTCAGAGGGATACAGTAAACCTGAAGTGAAGCATCGGAATCTATAACTGGTGTCACAGGAATGTCTCAAAGCATAGACAGTAAGAAGAGTCAGTCTTCTTGTACTTAAGTCGGCATTTTCCTTTTTGTATTTTATTCCGAAGCGATTTCTGTGTTTCATCGTCAATAAGAAGGTGAAAGGGATACAGTAAACCTGAAGTGAAGCATGGAATCTATAACTAGTGTCACAGGAATGGTTCAAAACATAGACAGTAAGAAGAGTCAGTCTTTTTGTACTTAAGTCGGCATTGTGCATTTAGTATTTAATTCCGATGCAATTTCTGTGTTTCATCGTCAGTAATAAGGTTAGAGATATACAGTAAACCTGAAGTGAAGCATCGGAATCTATAACTAGTGTCACAGGAATGGTTCAAAACATAGACAGTAAGAAGAGCCAGACTTCTTGTACTTGAGTCGGCATTGTGCCTTTTGTATTTAATTCCGATGCAATTTCTGTGTTTCATCGTCAATAACAAGGTCAGAGGGATACAGTAAACCTGAAGTGAAGCAACGGAAACTATAACTAGTGTCACAGGAATGGTTCAAAACATAGACAGTAAGAAGAGCCAGTCTTCTTGTACTTGAGTCGACATTGTGCCTTTTGTATTTAATTCCGATGCAATTTCTGTGTTACATCGTTAATATGAATGTCAGAGGGATACAGTAAACCTGAAGTGAAGCATCGGAATCTATAACTAGTGTCACAGGAATGGTTCAAAACATAGAGAGTAAAAAGAGTCAGTCTTTTTGTACTGAAGTCGGCATTGTGCCTTTTGTATTTAATTCCGAAGCAATTTCTGTGTTTCATCGTCAATAAGAATAACAGATTGATA
The DNA here is from genome assembly GCF_021461385.2 of Schistocerca piceifrons. Lineage (NCBI taxonomy): Eukaryota > Metazoa > Arthropoda > Insecta > Orthoptera > Acrididae > Schistocerca > Schistocerca piceifrons. Next base: position 10,779,725 of record NC_060146.1, on the reverse strand, counting down.
CAGTAAACCTGAAGTGAAGCAACGGAATCTATAACGAGTGTCACAGGAATGGTTCAAAACATAGACAGTAAGAAGAGCCAGTCTTCTTCTACTTGAGTCGGCATTGTGCCTTTTGTATTTAATTCCGATGCAATTTCTGTGTTTCATCGTCAATAACAAGGTCAGAGGGATACAGTAAACCTGAATTGGAGCATCGGAACCTATAACTAGTTTCACCGGAATGGTTCAAACATAGACATTAGAAAGAGTCAGTCTTCTTGTACTTCAGTCGGCATTGTGCCTTTTGTATTTAATTCCGATGCAATTTCTGTGTTTCATCGTCAATACGAAGGCCAAGGGTATACAGTAAACCTGAAGTGAAGCATCGGGATATATAACTAGTATCACAGGAATGGTGCAAAACATAGACAGCAAGAAGAGTCGGTTTTCTTGTACTTAAGACGGCATTGTGCCTTTTTTATTTAATTCCAATGAATTTTCTGTGTTTGATCGTCAATAGGAAGGTCAGAGGGATACAGTAAACCTGAAGTGAAGCATCGGAATCTATAACTAGTGTCACAGGAACGGTTAAAACATAGACAGTAAGAAGAGCCAGTCTTCTAGTACCTTAGTCGCCATTCTGCCTTTTGTATTTAATTAAGATGCAATTTCTGTGTTTCATCGTCAATAAGAAGGTCAGGGGGATACAGTAAAACTGAAGTGAAGCAGCGGAATCTATAACTAGTGTCACGGGAATGGTTCAAAACATAGACAGTAAGAAGAGTCAGTCTTCTTGTACTTCAGTCGGCATTGTGCCTTTTGTATTTAATACCGATACAATTTCTGGGTTTCATCGTCAATAAGAAGGTCAGCTGGATACAGTATACCTGAAGTGTAGCATCGGAATCTATAACTAGTGTCACAGGAATGGTTCAAAACATAGATATTAAGAAGAGTCTGTTTTCTTGTACTTAAGTCGGCATTGTGCCTTTCAATTTAATTCCTATGCAATTTCTGTGTTTTGTCGTCAATAAGAAGGTCCAAGGGAGACAGTAAACCTGAAGTGAAGCATCGGAATCTTAAACCGGTCTCACAGGAAAGGTTCAAAACATAGACAGTAAGAAGAGCCAGACTTCTTGTACCTGAGTCGGCATTGTGCCTTTTGTATTTAATTCCAATGCAATCTCTGTGTTTCATCGTCAATAAGACGGTCCGAGGGATACAGTAAACCTGAAGTGAAGCATCTGAATCTATAACTAGTGTCACAGGAATGGTTCAAAGCATAGAGAGTAGGAAGAGTCAGACTTCGTGTACTTAAGTCGGCATTTTACCTTTTGCATTTAATTCCGATGCAATATCTGTCTTTCGTCGTCAATAAGAGAGTCCAAGGGATACAGTAACCTGAAGTGAAGTATCGGAATCCAAAACCGCGCTCACAGGAAAGGTTCAAAACATAGACAGGAAGAAGAGCCTGTCTTCTTGTACTTGAGTCGGCATTGTGGCTTTTGTATTTAATTCCGATGCAATTTCTGTGTTCATCGGTAATACGACGGTCAGGGGGATACAGTAAATCTGAAGTGAAGCATCGGAATCTATAACTAGTGTAACAGGAATGGTTCAAAATATAGACAGTAAGAAGAGTCAGTCTTCTAGTACCTTAGTCGGCATTGTGCCTTTTGTATTTAATTCCGATGCAATTTCTGTGTCCATCGTCAATACGATGGTCAGGGGGATTCAGTAAATCTGAAGTGAAGCATCGGAATCTAAAACCGGTCTCACACGAAAGGTTCAAAACATAGACAGTAAGAAGAGCCAGACTTCTTGTACCTGAGTCGGCATTGTGCCTTTGTATTTAATTCCGATGCAATCTCTGTGTTTCATCGTCAATAAGACGGTCAGAGAGATACAGTGAACCTGAAGTGAAGCATCAGAATTTATAACTAGTGTCACAGGAATGGTTCAAAACATAGACAGTAGGAAGTGTCAGTCTTCTTGTACTTAAGTCAGCATTTTGCTTTTGTATCTAATTCCGATGCAATTTCTGTGTTTCATCGTCAATAAGAAGGTCAGCTGGATACAGTAAACCTGAAGTGAAACATCGGAATCTATTACTAGTGTCACAGGAATGGTTCAAAACATAGACAGGAAGAAGAGAAAGATTTCTTGTACTTAAGTCAGCATTTTGCTTTTCTATTTAATTCCGATTCAATTTCTGTGTTTCGTCGTCATAAAGAAAGTCCAAGGGATACAGTAAACCTGAAGTGAAGCATCGGAATCAATAACTAGTGTCAAGGGAATGGTTCAAATCATAGACTGTAAGAAGAGCCACTCTTCTTGTACTTGAGTCGGCATTGTGCCTTTTGTATTTAATTCCAATGCAATTTCTGTGTTTCTTCGTCAATAAGATGGTCAGAGGGATACAGTAAACCTGAAGTGAAACAACGGAATCTATAACTAGTGTCCCAGGAATGGTTCAAAACATAGACAGTAAGAAGAACCAGTCTTCTTGTACTTGAGTCGGCATTGTGCCTTTTGTATGTAATTGCGATGAAATTTCTGTGTTTGATCGCCCATGAGAAGGTCAGAGGGATACAGAAAACCTGAAGTGGAGCATCGGAATCTATAACTAGTGTCACTGAAATGGTTCAAACATAGACAGTAAGAATCGTCAGTCTTCTTGTACTTAAGTCGGCATTGTGCCTCTTGTATTTAATTCCGATGCAATTTCTGTGTTTCATCGTCAATACGAAGGTCAGGGGGATACAGTAAACCTGAAGTGAAGCATCGGAATCTATAACTAGTGTCACAGGAATGGTTCAAAACACAGATATTAAGAAGAGTCTGTTTTCTTGTACTTAAGTCGGCATTGTGCCTTTCTATTTAATTCCTATGCAATTTCTGTGTTTTGTCGTCAATAAGAAGGTCCAAGGGAGACAGTAAACCTGAAGTGAAGCATCGGAATCTAAAACCGGTCTCACAGGAAAGGTTCAAAACATAGACAGTAAGAAGAGCCAGACTTCTTGTACCTGAGTCGGCATTGTGCCTTTTGTATTTAATTCCAATGCAATCTCTGTATTTCATCGTCAATAAGACGGTCCGAGGGATACAGTAAACATGAAGTGAAGCATCGGAATCTATAACTAGTGTCACAGGAATGGTTCAAAGCATAGAGAGTAGGAAGAGTCAGACTTCGTGTACTTAAGTCGGCATTTTACCTTTTGCATTTAATTCCGATGCAATATCTGTGTTTCATCGTCAATAATAAGGTCAGTGGGATACAGTAAACCTGAAGGGAAGCATCGGAATCTATAACTAGTGTCACAGGAATGTCTCAAAGCATAGACAGTAAGAAGAGTCAGTCTTCTTGTACTTAAGTCGGCATTTTCCTTTTTGTATTTAATTCCGATGCAATTTCTGTGTTCCATCGTCAATAAGAAGGTGAAAGGGATACAGTAAACCTGAAGTGAAGCATGGAATCGATAACTAGTGTCACAGGAATGGTTCAAAACATAGGCAGTAAGAAGAGCCAGTCTTCTTGTACTTGAGTCGGCATTGTGCCTTTTGTATTTAATTCCGATGCAATTTCTTTGTTTCATCGTCAATAACAAGGTCAGAGGGATACAGTAAACCTGAATTGGAGCATCGGAACCTATAACTAGTTTCACCGGAATGGTTCAAAACATAGACAATAGAAAGAGTCAGTCTTCTTGTACTTCAGTCGGCATTGTGCCTTTTGTATTTAATTCCGATGCAATTTCTGTTTTTCATCGTCAATACGAAGGCCAAGGGTATACAGTAAACCTGAAGTGAAGCATCGGGATTTATAACTAGCGTCACAGGAATGGTGCAAAACATAGACAGCAAGAAGAGTCGGTTTTCTTGTACTTAAGTCGTCATTGTGCCTTTTGTATCTAATTCGGACGCAACTTCTGTGTTTCATTGTCAAAAAGAAGGTCACAGGGATACAGTAGACCTGAAGTGAAGCATCGGAATCTATAACTAGTGTCACAGGAATGGTTCAAAACATAAACAGTAAGAAGAGTCAGTTTTCTAGTACTTAAGACGGCATTGTGCCTTTTTTATTTAATTCCAATGAATTTTCTGTGTTTGATCGTCAATAGGAAGGTCAGAGGGATACAGTAAACCTGAAGTGAAGCAACGGAATCTATTACTAGTGTCACAGGAATGGTTCAAAACATAGACAGCAAGAAGAGTCAGTTTTCTTGTACTTAAGTCAGCATTTTGCCTTTTCTATTTAATTCCGATGCAATTTCTGTGTTTCATCGTCAATAAGTTGGTCAGAGGGATACAGTAAACCTGAAGTGAAACAACGGAATCTATAACTAGTGTCACAGGAATGGTTCAAAACATAGACAGTAAGAAGAACCAGCCTTCTTGTACTTGGGTCGGCATTGTGCCTTTTGTATGTAATTGCGATGAAATTTCTGTGTTTGATCGCCCATGAGAAGGTCAGAGGGATACAGAAAACCTGAAGTGGAGCATCGGAATTTATAACTAGTGTCACTGAAATGGTTCAAATATAGACAGTAAGAATCGTCAGTCTTCTTGTACTTAAGTCGGCATTGTGCCTCTTGTATTTAATTCCGATGCAATTTCTGTGTTTCATCGTCAATAAGAAGGTCAGGGGGATACAGTAAACCTGAAGTGAAGCATCGGAATCTATAACTAGTGTCACAGGAATGGTTCAAAACATAGACAGTAAGAAGAGCCAGTCTTCTTTTACTTGAGTCGGCATTGTGCCTTTTGTATTTAATTCCGATGCAATTTCTGTGTTACATCGTTAATATGAAGGTCAGAGGGATACAGTAAACCTGAAGTGAAGCATCGGAATCTATAACTAGTGTCACAGGAATGGTTCAAAACATAGAGAGTAAAAAGTGTCAGTCTTTTTGTACTGAAGTCGGCATTGTGCCTTTTGTATTTAATTCCGAAGCAATTTCTGTGTTTCATCGTCAATAAGAATAACAGATTGATACAGTAAACCTGAAGTGAAGCAACGGAATCTATAACTAGTGTCACAGGAATGGTTCAAAACATAGACAGTAAGAAGAGCCAGTCTTCTTCTACTTGAGTCGGCATTGTGCCTTTTGTATTTAATTCCGATGCAATTTCTGTGTTTCATTGTCAATAACAAGGTCAGAGGGATACAGTAAACCTGAATTGGAGCATCGGAACCTATAACTAGTTTCACCGGAATGGTTCAAACATAGACAATAGAAAGAGTCAGTCTTCTTGTACTTCAGTCGGCATTGTGCCTTTTGTATTTAATTCCGATGCAATTTCTGTGTTTCATCGTCAATACGAAGGCCAAGGGTATACAGTAAACCTGAAGTGAAGCATCGGGATTTATAACTAGTGTCACAGGAATGGTGCAAAACATAGACAGCAAGAAGAGTCGGTTTTCTTGTACTTAAGACGGCATTGTGCCTTTTTTATTTAATTCCAATGAATTTTCTGTGTTTGATCGTCAATAGGAAGGTCAGAGGGATACAGTAAACCTGAAGTGAAGCATCGGAATCTATAACTAGTGTCACAGGAACGGTTCAAAACATAGACAGTAAGAAGAGCCAGTCTTCTAGTACCTTAGTCGCCATTCTGCCTTTTGTATTTAATTAAGATGCAATTTCTGTGTTTCATCGTCAATAAGAAGGTCAGGGGGATACAGTAAAACTGAAGTGAAGCAGCGGAATCTGTAACTAGTGTCACGGGAATGGTTCAAAACATAGACAGTAAGAAGAGTCAGTCTTCTTGTACTTAAGTCGGCATTGTGCCTTTTGTATTTAATACCGATACAATTTCTAGGTTTCATCGTCAATTAGAAGGTCAGCTAGATACAGTATACCTGAAGTGTAGCATCGGAATCTATAACTAGTGTCACAGGAACGGTTCAAAACACAGATATTAAGAAGAGTCTGTTTTCTTGTACTTAAGTCGGCATTGTGCCTTTCTATTTAATTCCTATGCAATTTCTGTGTTTTGTCGTCAATAAGAAGGTCCAAGGGAGACAGTAAACCTGAAGTGAAGCATCGGAATCTAAAACCGGTCTCACAGGAAAGGTTCAAAACATAGACAGTAAGAAGAGCCAGACTTCTTGTACCTGAGTCGGCATTGTGCCTTTTGTATTTAATTCCAATGCAATCTCTGTGTTTCATCGTCAATAAGACGGTCCGAGGGATACAGTAAACCTGAAGTGAAGCATCGGAATCTATAACTAGTGTCACAGGAATGGTTCAAAGCATAGAGAGTAGGAAGAGTCAGACTTCGTGTACTTAAGTCGGCATTTTACCTTTTGCATTTAATTCCGATGCAATATCTGTGTTTCGTTGTCAATAAGAGAGTCCAAGGGATACAGTAACCTGAAGTGAAGTATCGGAATCCAAAACCGGGCTCACAGGAAAGGTTCAAAACATAGACAGGAAGAAGAGCCTGTCTTCTTGTACTTGAGTCGTTATTGTGGCTTTTGTATTTAATTCCGATACAATTTCTGTGTTCATCGGTAATACGACGGTCAGGGGGATACAGTAAATCTGAAGTGAAGCATCGGAATCTATAACTAGTGTAACAGGAATGGTTCAAAATATAGACAGTAAGAAGAGTCAGTCTTCTAGTACCTTAGTCGGCATTGTGCCTTTTGTATTTAATTCCGATTCAATTTCTGTGTCCATCGTCAATACGATGGTCAGGGGGATTCAGTAAATCTGAAGTGAAGCATCGGAATCTAAAACCGGTCTCACACGAAAGGTTCAAAACATAGACAGTAAGAAGAGCCAGACTTCTTGTACCTGAGTCGGCATTGTGCCTTTGTATTTAATTCCGATGCAATCTCTGTGTTTCATCGTCAATAAGACGGTCAGAGAGATACAGTGAACCTGAAGTGAAGCATCAGAATTTATAACTAGTGTCACAGGAATGGTTCAAAACATAGACAGTAGGAAGTGTCAGTCTTCTTGTACTTAAGTCAGCATTTTGCCTTTTGTATCTGATTCCGATGCAATTTCTGTGTTTCATCGTCAATAAGAAGGTCAGCTGGATACAGTAAACCTGAATTGAAACATCGGAATCTATTACTAGTGTCACAGGAATGGTTCAAAACATAGACAGGAAGAAGAGCCAGATTTCTTGTACTTAAGTCAGCATTTTGCTTTTCTATTTAATTCCGATTCAATTTCTGTGTTTCGTCGTCAAAAAGAAAGTCCAAGGGATACAGTAAACCTGCAGTGAAGCATCGGAATCAATAACTAGTGTCAAGGGAATGGTTCAAATCATAGACTGTAAGAAGAGCCACTCTTCTTGTACTTGAGTCGGCATTGTGCCTTTTGTATTTAATTCCAATGCAATTTCTGTGTTTCTTCGTCAATAAGATGGTCAGAGGGATACAGTAAACCTGAAGTGAAACAACGGAATCTATAACTAGTGTCCCAGGAATGGTTCAAAACATAGACAGTAAGAAGAACCAGTCTTCTTGTACTTGAGTCGGCATTGTGCCTTTTGTATGTAATTGCGATGAAATTTCTGTGTTTGATCGCCCATGAGAAGGTCAGAGGGATACAGAAAACCTGAAGTGGAGCATCGGAATCTATAACTAGTGTCACTGAAATGGTTCAAACATAGACAGTAAGAATCGTCAGTCTTCTTGTACTTAAGTCGGCATTGAGCCTCTTGTATTTAATTCCGATGCAATTTCTGTGTTTCATCGTCAATACGAAGGTCAGGGGGATACAGTAAACCTGAAGTGAAGCATCGGAATCTATAACTAGTGTCACAGGAATGGTTCAAAACATAGACAGTAAGAAGAGCCAGTCTTATTGTACTTGAGCCGGCATTGTGACATTTATATTAAATTCCGATGAATTTTCTGTGTTTGATCGTCAATAAGAAGGTCAGAGGGATACAGTAAACCTGAAGAGAAGCATCGGAATCTTTAACTAGTGGCACAGGAATGGTTCAAACCATAGACAGTAAGAAGAGACACTGTTCTTGTACAGAAGTCGGCTTTGTGCCTTTTGTATTTAATTGGGATGCAATTTCGGTGTTTCATCGTCAATAAGAAGGTCAGAGGGATACAGTAAACCTGAAGTGAAGCATCGGAATCTATTCGTAGTGTCACAGGATTGGTTCAAAACATAGACAGTAAGAAGAGTCAGTCTTATTGTACTTACGTCTGCATTGTGCCTTTTGTATTTAATTAAGATGCAATATCTGTGTTTCATCGTCAATAATAAGGTCAGTGGGATACAGTAAACCTGAAGGGAAGCATCGGAATCTATAACTAGTGTCACAGGAATGTCTCAAAGCATAGACAGTAAGAAGAGTCAGTCTTCTTGTACTTAACTCGGCATTTTCCTTTTTGTATTTAATTCCGATGCAATTTCTGTGTTCCATCGTCAATAAGAAGGTGAAAGGGATACAGTAAACCTGAAGTGAAGCATGGAATCGATAACTAGTGTCACAGGAATGGTTCAAAACATAGACAGTAAGAAGAGTCAGCCTTTTTGTACTTAAGTCGGCATTGTGCATTTAGTATTTAATTCCGATGCAATTTCTGTTTTTCATCGTCAATAATAAGGTCAGAGATATACAGTAAACCTGAAGTGAAGCATCGGAATCTATAACTAGTGTCACAGGAATGGTTCAAAACATAGACAGTAAGGAGTACCAGACATCTTGTACTTGAGTCGGCATTGTGCCTTTTGTATTTAATTCCGATGCAATTTCTGTGTTTCATCGTCAATAAGAAGGTCAGAGGGATACAGTAAACCTGAAGTGAAGCAACGGAATCTATAACTAGTGTCACAGGAATGGTTCAAAACATAGACAGTAAGAAGAGCCAGTCTTCTTGTACTTGAGTCGGCATTGCGCCTTTTGTATTCAATTGCGATGAAATTTCTGTGTTTGATCGTCAATGAGAAGGTCAGAGGGATACAGTAAACCTGAAGTGAAGCATCGGAATCTATAACTAGTGCACTGGAATGGTTCAAAACATAGACAGTAAGAATCGTCGGTCGTCTTGTACTTATGTCGGCATTGTGCCTTTTGTATTTATTTTCGAAGCATTTTCTGTGTTTCATCGTCAATAAGGAGCTCAGAGGGATACAGTAAACCTGAAGTGAAGCATAGGAATCTATAACTAGTGTCACAGGAATGGTTCAAAACATAGACAGTAAGAAGAGCCAGTCTTCTTGTACTTGAGTCGGCATTGTGCCTTTTGTATTTAATTCCGATGCAATTTCTGTGTTTCATCGTTAATATGAAGGTCAGAGGGATACAGTAAACCTGAAGTGAAGCATCGGAATCTATAACTAGTGTCACAGGAATGGTTCAAAACATAGAGGGTAAAAAGAGTCAGTCTTTTTGTACTGAAGTCGGCATCGTGACTTTTGTATTTAATTCCGAAGCAATTTCTGTGTTTCATCGTCAATAAGAATAACAGAGGGATACAGTAAACCTGAAGTGAAGCAACGGAATCTATAACTAGTGTCACAGGAATGTTTCAAAACATAGACAGTATGAAGAGCCAGTCTTCTTGTACTTGAGTCGGCATTGTGCCTTTTGTATTTAATTCTGATGCAATTTCTGTGTTTCATCGTCAATAAGAAGGTCAGAGGGATACAGTAAACCTGAATTGGAGCATCGGAACCTATAACTAGTTTCACCGGAATGGTTCAAATCATAGACAATAGAAAGAGTCAGTCTTCTTGTACTTCAGTCGGCATTGTGCCTTTTGTATTTAATTCCGATGCAATTTCTGTGTTTCATCGTCAATACGAAGGTCAAGGGGATACAGTAAACCTGAAGTGAAGCATCGGGATTTATAACTAGTGTCACCGGAATGGTGCAAAACATAGACAGTAAGAAGAGTCGGTTTTCTTGTACTTAAGTCGGCATTGTGCCTTTTGTATTTAATTCGGACGCAACTTCTGTGTTTCATTGTCAAAAAGAAGGTCACAGGGATACAGTAGACCTGAAGTGAAGCATCGGAATCTATAACTAGTGTCACAGGAATGGTTCAAAACATAAACAGTAAGAAGAGTCAGTCTTCTTGTACTTACGTCTGCATTGTGCCTTTTGTATGTATTTAAGATGCAATATCTGTGTTTCATCGTCAATAATAAGGTCAGAGGGATACAGTAAACCTGAAGTGAAGCATCGGAATCTATAACTAGTGTCACAGAAATGGTTCAAGACATAGACAGTAAGAAGAATCAGTCTTCTTGTACTTAAGTCGGCATTTTGCCTTTTGTATTTAATTCCGATGCAATTTCTGTGTTTCATCGTCAATAAGATGGTCAGCTGGATACAGTAAACCTGAAATGAAGCATCGGAATCTATAACTAGTGTGATAGGAATGGTTCAAAAATAGACAGTAAGAATCGTCAGTCATCTTGTACTTAAGTCGGCATTGTGCCTTTTGTATTCAATTAAGATGCAATTTCTGTGTTTCATCGTCAATAAGGAGGTCTGAAGGATACAGTAAATTTTAAGTGAAGCATAGGAATCTATAACTAGTGTCACAGGAGTGGTTCAAAGCATAGACAGTAAGAAGAGCCAGTCTTCTTGTACTTGAGTCGGCATTGTTCCATTTGTATTTAATTCCGATGCAACTTCTGTGTTTCATCGTCAATCTGAAGGTCAAGGGATAAGGTAAACCTGAAGTGAAGCATCGGAATCTATAACTAGTGTCACAGGAATGGTTCAAAACATAGACAGTAAGAAGAGCCAGTCTTCTTGAACATGAGTCGGCTTTGTGCCTTTTGTATTTAATTCCGATGAATTTTCAGTGTTTGGTCGTCAATGAGAAGGTCAGAGGGATACAGTAAACCTGAGGTGAAGCATCGGAATCTATAACTAGTGTCACAGGAATGGTTCAAATCATAGACAGCAAGAAGAGTCAGTCTTCTTGTACTTACGTCTGCATTGTGCCTTTTGTACTTAATTAAGATGCAATATCTGTGTTTCATCGTCAATAATAAGGTCAGAGGGATACAGTAAACCTGAAGTGAAGCATCGGAATCTATAACTAATGTCACAGGAACGGTTCAATCATAGACAGTAAGAAGGGCAAGTCTTCTTGTACTTAAGTCGGTATTGTGCAATTTGTATTTAATTCCGATGCAATTTCTGTGTTTCATCGTCAATATGAAGGTCACAGGGTTACAGTTAACCTGAAGTGAAGCATCGGAATCTATAAGTAGTGTCACAGGGATGGTTCAAAACATAGAGGGTAAGAAGAGTCAGTCTTTTTGTGCTTAAGTCGGCATTGTGCCTTTTGTATTTAATTCCGATGCAATTTCTGTGTTTCATCGTCAATAAGAAGATCAGAGGGATACAGTAAACCTGAAGTGAAGCAATGGAATCTATACCTAGTGTCACAGGAATGGTTCAAATCATAGACAGTAAAAAGAGCCAATCTTCTTGTACTTGAGTCGGCATTGTGCCTTTTGTATTTAATTCCGATGCAATTTCTGTCTTTCATCGTCATTAAGAAGTTCAGAGGGATACAGTAAACCTGAAGTAAAGCATCGGAACCTATAACTAGTTTCACCGGAATGGTTCAAAACATAGACAATAGAAAGAGTCAGTCTTCTTGTACTTCAGTCGGCATTGTGCCTTTTGTATTTAATTCCGATGCAATTTCTGTGTTTCATCGTCAATAAGAAGGTCAGGGGATACAGTAAACCTGAAGTGATGCATCGGAATCTATAACTAGTGTCACAGGAATGGTGCAAAATATAGACAGTAAGAAGAGTCGGTTTTCTTGTACTTAAGTCGGCATTGTGCCTTTTGAATTTAATTCCGATGCAATTTCTGTGTTTCATCGTCAAAAATAAAGTCACAGGGATACAGTAGACCTGGAGTAAAGCATCGGAATCTGTAACTAGTGTCACAGGAATAGTTCAAAACATAAACAGAAAGAAGAGTCAGTTTTCTTGTACTTAAGTCGGCATTGTGCCTTTTGTTTTTACTTCCGATACAATTTCTGTGTTTCATCGTCAATAAGAAGGCCAGAGCGATACTGTAAGCCTAAAGTGAAGCATCGGAATCCATGACTAGTGTCACAGGAATGGTTCAAAACATAGACAGTAAGAAGAGTTAGTTTTCTTGTACTTATGTCGGCATTGTGACTTATGAATTTAATTTCGATGCAATTTCTCTGTTTCATCGTCAATAAGAAGGTCAGCTGTATACAGTAAACCTGAAGCGAAGCATCGCAATCTATAACTAGTGTCACAGGAATGGTTCAAAACATAGACAGTAAGAAGAGAAAGCCTTCTTGTAATTGTGCCGGCATTGTGCCTTTTGTATTTAATTCCGATGAATTTTCTGTGTTTGATCGTCAATAAGAAGGTCAGAGGGATACAGTAAACCTGAAGTGAAGCATCGGAATCTATAACTTGTGGCACAGGAATGGTTCAAACCATGGACAGTCAGAAGAGACAGTGTTCTTGTTCTGATGTCGGCATTGTGCCTTTTGCATTTAATTAAGATGCATTTTCGGTGTTTCATCGTCAATAAGAAGGTCAGAGGGATACAGTAAAACTGAAGTGAAGCATCGGAATCTATAACTGGTGCCACAGGAATGGTTCAAAACATAGGCAGTAAGAAGAGCCAGTCCTCTTGTACTTGAGTCGGCATTGTGCCTTTTGTATTTAGTTCCAATGAATTTTCTGTGTTTGATCGTCAATAGGAGGGTCAGAGGGATACAGTAAACCTGAAGTGAAGCATCGGAATTTATTACTAGTGTCACAGGAATTGTTCAAAACATAGACAGTAAGAAGAGCAAGTCTCCTTGTACTTGAGTCGGCATTGTGCTATTTGTATTTAATTCCGATTCAATTTCTGTGTTTCATCATCAATATGAAGGTCAGAGGGATACAGTAAACCTGAAGTGAAGCATCGGAATCTATAACTAGTGTCATAGGAATGGTTCAAAACATAGAGAGTAAGAAGAGTCAGTCTTTTTGTACTTAAGTCGGCATTGTGCTTTTTGTATTTTATTACGATGCCATTTCTGTGTTTCATCGTCATTAAGAAGGTCAGAGGGATACAGTAAACCTGAAGTGAAGCATCGGAACCTATAACTAGTTTCACCGGGATGGTTCAAAACATAGACAATAGGAAGAGTCAGTCTTCTTGTACTTCAGTCGGCATTGTGCCTTTTGTATTTAATTCCGATGCAATTTCTGTGTTTCATCGTCAATAAGGAGGTCAGGGGGATACAGTAAACCTTAAGTGAAGCATCGGAATCTATAACTAGTGTCTCAGGAATGGTGCAAACATAGACAGTAAGAAGAGACGGTTTTCTTGTACTTAAGTCGTCATTGTGCCTTTTGTATTTAATTCCGATGCAATTTCTGTGTTTCATCGTCAATAAGAAGGTCAGCTGGATACAGTAAACCTGAAATGAAGCATCGGAATCTATAACTAGTGTCACAGGAATGCTTCAAAACATAGACAGTAAGAAGAGCCAGTCTTCTTGTACTTGAGCCGGCATTGTGCCTATTGTATTTAATTCCGAATAATTTTCTGTGTTTGATCGGCAATAAGAGGGTCAGAGGGATACAGTAAACGTGAAGTGAAGCATCGGAATCTATAACTAGTGGCACAGGTATGGTTCAAACCATAGACAGTAAGAGGAGACAGTGTTCTTGTACTGAAGTCGGCATTGTGCCTTTTGTATTTAATTAAGATGCGTTTTCGGTGTTTCTTCGACAATGAGAAGGTCAGAGGTATACAGTAAACCAGAAGTGAAGCTTCGGAATCTATAACTAGTGTCACAGGAATGGTTCAAACATAGACAGTATGAAGAGTCAGTCTTCTTGCACTTAAGTCGTGATTGTGCCTTTTGTATATAATTCCGATGCAATTTCTGTGTTTCATCGTCAATAAGAAGGTCAGCTGGATACAGTAAACCTGAAGGGAAGCATCGGAATCTATAACTAGTGCCACAGGAATGGTTCAAAACATAGGCAGTAAGAAGGGCCAGTCTTCTTGTACTTGAGTCGGCATTGTGCCTTTTGTCTTTAATTCCAATGAATTTTCTGTGTTTTATCGTCAATAGGAAGGTCAGAGGGATACAGTAAACCTAAGTGAGGCATCGGAATCTATAACTAGTGTCACAGGAATGGTAGAAAACATTGAAAGTAGGAAGAGTCAGTATTCTTGTACTTAAGTCGGCATTGTGCCTTTTGTATTTAATTCCGATGCAATTTCTGTGTTTCATCGTCAATAGGAAGGTCACAGGGATACAGTAAAACTGAAGTGAAGAATCGGAATCTATAACTAGTGTCACAGGAGTGGTTCAAAACATAGACAGTAAGAAGAGTCAGTCTTCTTGTACTTAAGTCAACATTTTGCCTTTTGTATATAATTCCGAGCAATTTCTGTGTTTCATCGTCAGTAAGAAGGTCAGCTGGATACAGTAAACCTGAAATGAAGCATCGGAATCTATAACTAGTGTGACAGGAATGGTTCAAAAATAGACAGTAAGAATCGTCAGTCATCTTGTACTTACGTCTGCATTGTGCCTTTTGTACTTAATTAAGATGCAATATCTGTGTTTCATCGTCAATAATAAGGTCAGAGGGATACAGTAAACCTGAAGTGAAGCATCGGAATCTATAACTAATGTCACAGGAATGGTTCAATCATAGACAGTAAGAAGGGCAAGTCTTCTTGTACTTAAGTCGGTATTGTGCAATTTGTATTTAATTCCGATGCAATTTCTGTGTTTCATCGTCAATATGAAGGTCACAGGGTTACAGTTAACCTGAAGTGAAGCATCGGAATCTATAAGTAGTGTCACAGGGATGGTTCAAAACATAGAGAGTAAGAAGAGTCAGTCTTTTTGTACTTAAGTCGGCATTGTGCCTTTTGTATTTAATTCCGATGCAATTTCTGTGTTTCGTCGTCAATAAGAAGATCAGTGGGATACAGTAAACCTGAAGTGAAGCAATGGAATCTATACCTAGTGTCACAGGAATGGTTCAAATCATAGACAGTAAAAAGAGCCAATCTTCTTGTACTTGAGTCGGCATTGTGCCTTTTGTATTTAATTCCGATGCAATTTCTGTCTTTCATCGTCATTAAGAAGGTCAGAGGGATACAGTAAACCTGAAGTAAAGCATCGGAACCTATAACTAGTTTCACCGGAATGGTTCAAAACATAGACAATAGAAAGAGTCAGTCTTCTTGTACTTCAGTCGGCATTGTGCCTTTTGTATTTAATTCCGATGCAATTTCTGTGTTTCATCGTCAATAAGAAGGTCAGGGGATACAATAAACCTGAAGTGATGCATCGGAATCTATAACTAGTGTCACAGGAATGGTGCAAAATATAGACAGTAAGAAGAGTCGGTTTTCCTGTACTTAAGTCGGCATTGTGCCTTTTGAATTTAATTCCGATGCAATTTCTGTGTTTCATCGTCAAAAATAAAGTCACAGGGATACAGTAGACCTGGAGTAAAGCATCGGAATCCGTAACTAGTGTCACAGGAATAGTTCAAAACATAAACAGAAAGAAGAGTCAGTTTTCTTGTACTTAAGTCGGCATTGTGCCTTTTGTTTTTACTTCCGATACAATTTCTGTGTTTCATCGTCAATAAGAAGGTCAGAGCGATACTGTAAGCCTAAAGTGAAGCATCGGAATCCATGACTAGTGTCACAGGAATGGTTCAAAACATAGACAGAAAGAAGAGTTAGTTTTCTTGTACTTATGTCGGCATTGTGACTTATGAATTTAATTTCGATGCAATTTCTCTGTTTCATCGTCAATAAGAAGGTCAGCTGTATACAGTAAACCTGAAGTGAAGCATCGCAATCTATAACTAGTGTCACAGGAATGGTTCAAAACATAGACAGTAAGAAGAGAAAGCCTTCTTGTAATTGTGCCGGCATTGTGCCTTTTGTATTTAATTCCGATGAATTTTCTGTGTTTGATCGTCAATAAGAAGGTCAGAGGGATACAGTAAACCAGAAGTGAAGCATCGGAATCTATAACTTGTGGCACAGGAATGGTTCAAACCATGGACAGTAAGAAGAGACAGTGTTCTTGTTCTGATGTCGGCATTGTGCCTTTTGCATTTAATTAAGATGCATTTTCGGTGTTTCATCTTGAATAAGAAGGTCAGAGGGATACAGTAAACCTGAAGTGAAGCATCGGAATCTATAACTGGTGCCACAGGAATGGTTCAAAACATAGGCAGTAAGAAGAGCCAGTCCTCTTGTACTTGAGTCGGCATTGTGCCTTTTGTATTTAGTTCCAAAGAATTTTCTGTGTTTGATCGTCAATAGGAGGGTCAGAGGGATACAGTAAACCTGAAGTGAAGCATCGGAATTTATTACTAGTGTCACAGGAATTGTTCAAAGCATAGACAGTAAGAAGAGCAAGTCTCCTTGTACTTGAGTCGGCATTGTGCTATTTGTATTTAATTCCGATTCAATTTCTGTGTTTCATCGTCAATATGAAGGTCAGAGGGATACAGTAAACGTGAAGTGAAGCATCGGAATCTATAACTAGTGGCACAGGTATGGTTCAAACCATAGACAGTAAGAGGAGACAGTGTTCTTGTACTGAAGTCGGCATTGTGCCTTTTGTATTTAATTAAGATGCATTTTCGGTGTTTTTTCGACAATGAGAAGGTCAGAGGTATACAGTAAACCAGAAGTGAAGCTTCGGAATCTATAACTAGTGTCACAGGAATGGTTCAAACATAGACAGTATGAAGAGTCAGTCTTCTTGCACTTAAGTCGTGATTGTGCCTTTTGTATATAATTCCGATGCAATTTCTGTGTTTCATCGTCAATAAGATGGTCAGCTGGATACAGTAAACCTGAAGGGAAGCATCGGAATCTATAACTAGTGCCACAGGAATGGTTCAAAACATAGGCAGTAAGAAGGGCCAGTCTTCTTGTACTTGAGTCGGCATTGTGCCTTTTGTCTTTAATTCCAATGAATTTTCTGTGTTTTATCGTCAATAGGAAGGTCAGAGGGATACAGTAAACCTAAGTGAAGCATCGGAATCTATTACTAGTGTCACAGGAGTGGTTCAAAACATAGACAGTAAGCAGAGTCAGTCGTCTTGTACTTAAGTCGGCATTGTGCCTTTTGTTTTAAATTCCGATGCAATTTCTGTGCTTCAGCGTCAATAAGAAGGTGAGCTGGATAGAGTAAACGTGAAGTGAAGCATCGGAATCTATAACTAGTGTCTCAGGAATGGTGCAAACATAGACAGTAAGAAGAGACGGTTTTCTTGTACTTAAGTCGTCATTGTGCCTTTTGTATTTAATTCCGATGCAATTTCTGTGTTTCATCGTCAATAAGAAGGTCAGCTGGATACAGTAAACCTGAAATGAAGCATCGGAATCTATAACTAGTGTCACAGGAATGCTTCAAAACATAGACAGTAAGAAGAGCCAGTCTTCTTGTACTTGAGCCGGCATTGTGCCTATTGTATTTAATTCCGAATAATTTTCTGTGTTTGATCGGCAATAAGAGGGTCAGAGGGATACAGTAAACGTGAAGTGAAGCATCGGAATCTATAACTAGTGGCACAGGTATGGTTCAAACCATAGACAGTAAGAGGAGACAGTGTTCTTGTACTGAAGTCGGCATTGTGCCTTTTGTATTTAATTAAGATGCGTTTTCGGTGTTTCTTCGACAATGAGAAGGTCAGAGGTATACAGTAAACCAGAAGTGAAGCTTCGGAATCTATAACTAGTGTCACAGGAATGGTTCAAACATAGACAGTATGAAGAGTCAGTCTTCTTGCACTTAAGTCGTGATTGTGCCTTTTGTATATAATTCCGATGCAATTTCTGTGTTTCATCGTCAATAAGAAGGTCAGCTGGATACAGTAAACCTGAAGGGAAGCATCGGAATCTATAACTAGTGCCACAGGAATGGTTCAAAACATAGGCAGTAAGAAGGGCCAGTCTTCTTGTACTTGAGTCGGCATTGTGCCTTTTGTCTTTAATTCCAATGAATTTTCTGTGTTTTATCGTCAATAGGAAGGTCAGAGGGATACAGTAAACCTAAGTGAGGCATCGGAATCTAAAACTAGTGTCACAGGAATGGTAGAAAACATTGAAAGTAGGAAGAGTCAGTATTCTTGTACTTAAGTCGGCATTGTGCCTTTTGTATTTAATTCCGATGCAATTTCTGTGTTTCATCGTCAATAGGAAGGTCACAGGGATACAGTAAAACTGAAGTGAAGAATCGGAATCTATAACTAGTGTCACAGGAGTGGTTCAAAACATAGACAGTAAGAAGAGTCAGTCTTCTTGTACTTAAGTCAACATTTTGCCTTTTGTATATAATTCCGAGCAATTTCTGTGTTTCATCGTCAGTAAGAAGGTCAGCTGGATACAGTAAACCTGAAATGAAGCATCGGAATCTATAACTAGTGTGACAGGAATGGTTCAAAAATAGACAGTAAGAATCGTCAGTCATCTTGTACTTAAGTCGGCATTGTGCCTTTTGTATTCAATTAAGATGCAATTTCTGTGTTTCATCGTCAATAAGGAGGTCTGAAGGATACAGTAAATTTTAAGTGAAGCATAGGAATCTATAACTAGTGTCACAGGAATGGTTCAAAGCATAGACAGTAAGAAGAGCCAGTCTTCTTGTACTTGAGTCGGCATTGTTCCATTTGTATTTAATTCCGATGCAATTTCTGTGTTTCATCGTCAATATGAAGGTCAAGGGATAAGGTAAACCTGAAGTGAAGCATCGGAATCTATAACTAGTGTCACAGGAATGGTTCAAAACATAGACAGTAAGAAGAGCCAGTCTTCTTGAACATGAGTCGGCTTTGTGCCTTTTGTATTTAATTCCGATGAATTTTCTGTGTTTGGTCGTCAATGAGAAGGTCAGAGGGATACAGTAAACCTGAGGTGAAGCATCGGAATCTATAACTAGTGTCACAGGAATGGTTCAAAACATAGACAGCAAGAAGAGTCAGTCTTCTTGTACTTACGTCTGCATTGTGCCTTTTGTACTTAATTAAGATGCAATATCTGTGCTTCATCGTCAATAATAAGGTCAGAGGCATACAGTAAACCTGAAGTGAAGCATCGGAATCTATAACTAATGTCACAGGAATGGTTCAATCATAGACAGTAAGAAGGGCAAGTCTTCTTGTACTTAAGTCGGTATTGTGCAATTTGTATTTAATTCCGATGCAATTTCTGTGTTTCATCGTCAATATGAAGGTCACAGGGTTACAGTTAACCTGAAGTGAAGCATCGGAATCTATAAGTAGTGTCACAGGGATGGTTCAAAACATAGAGAGTAAGAAGAGTCAGTCTTTTTGTACTTAAGTCGGCATTGTGCCTTTTGTATTTAATTCCGATGCAATTTCTGTGTTTCATCGTCAATAAGAAGATCAGTGGGATACAGTAAACCTGAAGTGAAGCAATGGAATCTATACCTAGTGTCACAGGAATGGTTCAAATCATAGACAGTAAAAAGAGCCAATCTTCTTGTACTTGAGTCGGCATTGTGCCTTTTGTATTTAATTCCGATGCAATTTCTGTCTTTCATCGTCATTAAGAAGGTCAGAGGGATACAGTAAACCTGAAGTAAAGCATCGGAACCTATAACTAGTTTCACCGGAATGGTTCAAAACATAGACAATAGAAAGAGTCAGTCTTCTTGTACTTCAGTCGGCATTGTGCCTTTTGTATTTAATTCCGATGCAATTTCTGTGTTTCATCGTCAATAAGAAGGTCAGGGCATACAATAAACCTGAAGTGATGCATCGGAATCAATAACTAGTGTCACAGGAATGGTGCAAAATATAGACAGTAAGAAGAGTCGGTTTTCCTGTACTTAAGTCGGCATTGTGCCTTTTGAATTTAATTCCGATGCAATTTCTGTGTTTCATCGTCAAAAATAAAGTCACAGGGATACAGTAGACCTGGAGTAAAGCATCGGAATCTGTAACTAGTGTCACAGGAATAGTTCAAAACATAAACAGAAAGAAGAGTCAGTTTTCTTGTACTTAAGTCGGCATTGTGCCTTTTGTTTTTACTTCCGATACAATTTCTGTGTTTCATCGTCAATAAGAAGGTCAGAGCGATACTGTAAGCCTAAAGTGAAGCATCGGAATCCATGACTAGTGTCACAGGAATGGTTCAAAACATAGACAGAAAGAAGAGTTAGTTTTCTTGTACTTATGTCGGCATTGTGACTTATGAATTTAATTTCGATGCAATTTCTCTGTTTCATCGTCAATAAGAAGGTCAGCTGTATACAGTAAACCTGAAGTGAAGCATCGCAATCTATAACTAGTGTCACAGGAATGGTTCAAAACATAGACAGTATGAAGAGAAAGCCTTCTTGTAATTGTGCCGGCATTGTGCCTTTTGTATTTAATTCCGATGAATTTTCTGTGTTTGATCGTCAATAAGAAGGTCAGAGGGATACAGTAAACCAGAAGTGAAGCATCGGAATCTATAACTTGTGGCACAGGAATGGTTCAAACCATGGACAGTAAGAAGAGACAGTGTTCTTGTTCTGATGTCGGCATTGTGCCTTTTGCATTTAATTAAGATGCATTTTCGGTGTTTCATCTTGAATAAGAAGGTCAGAGGGATACAGTAAACCTGAAGTGAAGCATCGGAATCTATAACTGGTGCCACAGGAATGGTTCAAAACATAGGCAGTAAGAAGAGCCAGTCCTCTTGTACTTGAGTCGGCATTGTGCCTTTTGTATTTAGTTCCAAAGAATTTTCTGTGTTTGATCGTCAATAGGAGGGTCAGAGGGATACAGTAAACCTGAAGTGAAGCATCGGAATTTATTACTAGTGTCACAGGAATTGTTCAAAGCATAGACAGTAAGAAGAGCAAGTCTCCTTGTACTTGAGTCGGCATTGTGCTATTTGTATTTAATTCCGATTCAATTTCTGTGTTTCATCGTCAATATGAAGGTCAGAGGGATACAGTAAACGTGAAGTGAAGCATCGGAATCTATAACTAGTGGCACAGGTATGGTTCAAACCATAGACAGTAAGAGGAGACAGTGTTCTTGTACTGAAGTCGGCATTGTGCCTTTTGTATTTAATTAAGATGCATTTTCGGTGTTTTTTCGACAATGAGAAGGTCAGAGGTATACAGTAAACCAGAAGTGAAGCTTCGGAATCTATAACTAGTGTCACAGGAATGGTTCAAACATAGACAGTATGAAGAGTCAGTCTTCTTGCACTTAAGTCGTGATTGTGCCTTTTGTATATAATTCCGATGCAATTTCTGTGTTTCATCGTCAATAAGATGGTCAGCTGGATACAGTAAACCTGAAGGGAAGCATCGGAATCTATAACTAGTGCCACAGGAATGGTTCAAAACATAGGCAGTAAGAAGGGCCAGTCTTCTTGTACTTGAGTCGGCATTGTGCCTTTTGTCTTTAATTCCAATGAATTTTCTGTGTTTTATCGTCAATAGGAAGGTCAGAGGGATACAGTAAACCTAAGTGAAGCATCGGAATCTATTACTAGTGTCACAGGAGTGGTTCAAAACATAGACAGTAAGCAGAGTCAGTCGTCTTGTACTTAAGTCGGCATTGTGCCTTTTGTTTTAAATTCCGATGCAATTTCTGTGCTTCAGCGTCAATAAGAAGGTGAGCTGGATAGAGTAAACGTGAAGTGAAGCATCGGAATCTATAACTCGTGTCTCAGGAATGGTGCAAACATAGACAGTAAGAAGAGACGGTTTTCTTGTACTTAAGTCGTCATTGTGCCTTTTGTATTTAATTCCGATGCAATTTCTGTGTTTCATCGTCAATAAGAAGGTCAGCTGGATACAGTAAACCTGAAATGAAGCATCGGAATCTATAACTAGTGTCACAGGAATGCTTCAAAACATAGACAGTAAGAAGAGCCAGTCTTCTTGTACTTGAGCCGGCATTGTGCCTATTGTATTTAATTCCGAATAATTTTCTGTGTTTGATCGGCAATAAGAGGGTCAGAGGGATACAGTAAACGTGAAGTGAAGCATCGGAATCTATAACTAGTGGCACAGGTATGGTTCAAACCATAGACAGTAAGAGGAGACAGTGTTCTTGTACTGAAGTCGGCATTGTGCCTTTTGTATTTAATTAAGATGCGTTTTCGGTGTTTCTTCGACAATGAGAAGGTCAGAGGTATACAGTAAACCAGAAGTGAAGCTTCGGAATCTATAACTAGTGTCACAGGAATGGTTCAAACATAGACAGTATGAAGAGTCAGTCTTCTTGCACTTAAGTCGTGATTGTGCCTTTTGTATATAATTCCGATGCAATTTCTGTGTTTCATCGTCAATAAGAAGGTCAGCTGGATACAGTAAACCTGAAGGGAAGCATCGGAATCTATAACTAGTGCCACAGGAATGGTTCAAAACATAGGCAGTAAGAAGGGCCAGTCTTCTTGTACTTGAGTCGGCATTGTGCCTTTTGTCTTTAATTCCAATGAATTTTCTGTGTTTTATCGTCAATAGGAAGGTCAGAGGGATACAGTAAACCTAAGTGAGGCATCGGAATCTATAACTAGTGTCACAGGAATGGTAGAAAACATTGAAAGTAGGAAGAGTCAGTATTCTTGTACTTAAGTCGGCATTGTGCCTTTTGTATTTAATTCCGATGCAATTTCTGTGTTTCATCGTCAATAGGAAGGTCACAGGGATACAGTAAAACTGAAGTGAAGAATCGGAATCTATAACTAGTGTCACAGGAGTGGTTCAAAACATAGACAGTAAGAAGAGTCAGTCTTCTTGTACTTAAGTCAACATTTTGCCTTTTGTATATAATTCCGAGCAATTTCTGTGTTTCATCGTCAGTAAGAAGGTCAGCTGGATACAGTAAACCTGAAATGAAGCATCGGAATCTATAACTAGTGTGACAGGAATGGTTCAAAAATAGACAGTAAGAATCGTCAGTCATCTTGTACTTAAGTCGGCATTGTGCCTTTTGTATTCAATTAAGATGCAATTTCTGTGTTTCATCGTCAATAAGGAGGTCTGAAGGATACAGTAAATTTTAAGTGAAGCATAGGAATCTATAACTAGTGTCACAGGAATGGTTCAAAGCATAGACAGTAAGAAGAGCCAGTCTTCTTGTACTTGAGTCGGCATTGTTCCATTTGTATTTAATTCCGATGCAATTTCTGTGTTTCATCGTCAATATGAAGGTCAAGGGATAAGGTAAACCTGAAGTGAAGCATCGGAATCTATAACTAGTGTCACAGGAATGGTTCAAAACATAGACAGTAAGAAGAGCCAGTCTTCTTGAACATGAGTCGGCTTTGTGCCTTTTGTATTTAATTCCGATGAATTTTCTGTGTTTGGTCGTCAATGAGAAGGTCAGAGGGATACAGTAAACCTAAGGTGAAGCATCGGAATCTATAACTAGTGTCACAGGAATGGTTCAAAACATAGACAGCAAGAAGAGTCAGTCTTCTTGTACTTACGTCTGCATTGTGCCTTTTGTACTTAATTAAGATGCAATATCTGTGTTTCATCGTCAATAATAAGGTCAGAGGCATACAGTAAACCTGAAGTGAAGCATCGGAATCTATAACTAATGTCACAGGAATGGTTCAATCATAGACAGTAAGAAGGGCAAGTCTTCTTGTACTTAAGTCGGTATTGTGCAATTTGTATTTAATTCCGATGCAATTTCTGTGTTTCATCGTCAATATGAAGGTCACAGGGTTACAGTTAACCTGAAGTGAAGCATCGGAATCTATAAGTAGTGTCACAGGGATGGTTCAAAACATAGAGAGTAAGAAGAGTCAGTCTTTTTGTACTTAAGTCGGCATTGTGCCTTTTGTATTTAATTCCGATGCAATTTCTGTGTTTCATCGTCAATAAGAAGATCAGTGGGATACAGTAAACCTGAAGTGAAGCAATGGAATCTATACCTAGTGTCACAGGAATGGTTCAAATCATAGACAGTAAAAAGAGCCAATCTTCTTGTACTTGAGTCGGCATTGTGCCTTTTGTATTTAATTCCGATGCAATTTCTGTCTTTCATCGTCATTAAGAAGGTCAGAGGGATACAGTAAACCTGAAGTAAAGCATCGGAACCTATAACTAGTTTCACCGGAATGGTTCAAAACATAGACAATAGAAAGAGTCAGTCTTCTTGTACTTCAGTCGGCATTGTGCCTTTTGTATTTAATTCCGATGCAATTTCTGTGTTTCATCGTCAATAAGAAGGTCAGGGGATACAATAAACCTGAAGTGATGCATCGGAATCTATAACTAGTGTCACAGGAATGGTGCAAAATATAGACAGTAAGAAGAGTCGGTTTTCCTGTACTTAAGTCGGCATTGTGCCTTTTGAATTTAATTCCGATGCAATTTCTGTGTTTCATCGTCAAAAATAAAGTCACAGGGATACAGTAGACCTGGAGTAAAGCATCGGAATCTGTAACTAGTGTCACAGGAATAGTTCAAAACATAAACAGAAAGAAGAGTCAGTTTTCTTGTACTTAAGTCGGCATTGTGCCTTTTGTTTTTACTTCCGATACAATTTCTGTGTTTCATCGTCAATAAGAAGGTCAGAGCGATACTGTAAGCCTAAAGTGAAGAATCGGAATCCATGACTAGTGTCACAGGAATGGTTCAAAACATAGACAGAAAGAAGAGTTAGTTTTCTTGTACTTATGTCGGCATTGTGACTTATGAATTTAATTTCGATGCAATTTCTCTGTTTCATCGTCAATAAGAAGGTCAGCTGTATACAGTAAACCTGAAGTGAAGCATCGCAATCTATAACTAGTGTCACAGGAATGGTTCAAAACATAGACAGTATGAAGAGAAAGCCTTCTTGTAATTGTGCCGGCATTGTGCCTTTTGTATTTAATTCCGATGAATTTTCTGTGTTTGATCGTCAATAAGAAGGTCAGAGGGATACAGTAAACCAGAAGTGAAGCATCGGAATCTATAACTTGTGGCACAGGAATGGTTCAAACCATGGACAGTAAGAAGAGACAGTGTTCTTGTTCTGATGTCGGCATTGTGCCTTTTGCATTTAATTAAGATGCATTTTCGGTGTTTCATCTTGAATAAGAAGGTCAGAGGGATACAGTAAACCTGAAGTGAAGCATCGGAATCTATAACTGGTGCCACAGGAATGGTTCAAAACATAGGCAGTAAGAAGAGCCAGTCCTCTTGTACTTGAGTCGGCATTGTGCCTTTTGTATTTAGTTCCAAAGAATTTTCTGTGTTTGATCGTCAATAGGAGGGTCAGAGGGATACAGTAAACCTGAAGTGAAGCATCGGAATTTATTACTAGTGTCACAGGAATTGTTCAAAGCATAGACAGTAAGAAGAGCAAGTCTCCTTGTACTTGAGTCGGCATTGTGCTATTTGTATTTAATTCCGATTCAATTTCTGTGTTTCATCGTCAATATGAAGGTCAGAGGGATACAGTAAACGTGAAGTGAAGCATCGGAATCTATAACTAGTGGCACAGGTATGGTTCAAACCATAGACAGTAAGAGGAGACAGTGTTCTTGTACTGAAGTCGGCATTGTGCCTTTTGTATTTAATTAAGATGCATTTTCGGTGTTTCTTCGACAATGAGAAGGTCAGAGGTATACAGTAAACCAGAAGTGAAGCTTCGGAATCTATAACTAGTGTCACAGGAATGGTTCAAACATAGACAGTATGAAGAGTCAGTCTTCTTGCACTTAAGTCGTGATTGTGCCTTTTGTATATAATTCCGATGCAATTTCTGTGTTTCATCGTCAATAAGATGGTCAGCTGGATACAGTAAACCTGAAGGGAAGCATCGGAATCTATAACTAGTGCCACAGGAATGGTTCAAAACATAGGCAGTAAGAAGGGCCAGTCTTCTTGTACTTGAGTCGGCATTGTGCCTTTTGTCTTTAATTCCAATGAATTTTCTGTGTTTTATCGTCAATAGGAAGGTCAGAGGGATACAGTAAACCTAAGTGAAGCATCGGAATCTATTACTAGTGTCACAGGAGTGGTTCAAAACATAGACAGTAAGCAGAGTCAGTCGTCTTGTACTTAAGTCGGCATTGTGCCTTTTGTTTTAAATTCCGATGCAATTTCTGTGCTTCAGCGTCAATAAGAAGGTGAGCTGGATAGAGTAAACGTGAAGTGAAGCATCGGAATCTATAACTAGTGTCACAGGAATGGTTCAAACATAGACAATAAGAAGAGCCAGACTTCTTGAACATGAGTCGGCATTGTGCCTTTTGTATTTAATTAAGATACATTTTCGGTGTTTCTTCGACAATGAGAAGGTCAGAGGTATACAGTAAACCTGAGGTGAAGCATCGGAATCTATTACTAGTGTCACAGGAATGGTTCAAAACATAGACAGTAAGAAGAGTCAGTCTTCTTGTACTTACGTCTGCATTGTGCCTTTTGTATTTAATTAAGGTGCAAATTCTGTGTTTCATCGGCGATAAGAAGGTGAAAGGGATACATTAACCTGACGTGAAGCATGGAATCTATAACTAGTGTCACAGGAACAGATCAAAACATAGACAGTAATAAGAGTCAGTCATCTTGTACTTAAGTCGACATTGTGCCTTTTGTATATAATTCCGATGCAATTTCTGTGTTTCATCGTCAATAAGAAGGTCAGAACGATACATTAAGCCTGAAGTGAAGCATCGGAATCTATAACTAGTGTCACAGGAATGGTTCAAAACATAGACAGTAAGAAGAGTCAGTTTTCTTGTACTTAAGTTGGCATTGTGCTTTTGTATTTAATTACGATGCAATTTCTGTGTTTCATCGTCAATAAGAAGGTCAGAGGGATACAGTAAACCTGAAGTGAAGCATCGGAATCTATAACTAGTGTCACAGGAATGGTTCAAAACATAGATGGTAAGAAGAGTCAGTTTTCTTGTACATAAGTCGGCATTTTGCCTTTTGTATGTAATTCCGATGCAATATCTGTGTTTCATCGTTAATAAGAAGGTCAGAGGGATACAGTAAACCTGAAGTGAAGCATCGGAATCTATCACTAGTGTCACAGGAATGGTGCAAACATAGACAGTAAGAAGAGTCAATTTTCTTGGACTTAAGTCGGCATTGTGCAGTTTCTATTTAATTCCGATGCAATTTCTGTGTTCCAGCGTCAATACGAAGGTCCAAGGGATACAGTAAACCTGAAGTGAGGCATCGGAATGTAAAACCGGTCTCAGAGGAAAGGTGCAAAGCATAGACAGTAAGAAGAGCTAGTCTTCTTGTACATGAGTCGGCATTGTGCATTTTGTATTTCATTCCGATGCAATTTCTGTGTTTCATCGTCAATAAGAAGGTCAGCTGGATACAGTAAACCTGAAGTGAAGCATCGGAATCTATAACTAGTGTCACAGGAATGATTCAACACATAGACAGGAAGTATAGCCAGTCTTCTTGTACTTGATTCGGCATTGTGCCTTTTGTATTTATTTCCGAAGCAATTTCTGTGTTTCATCGTCAATAAGAAGGTCAGAGGGATACAGCAAACCTGAGGTGAAGCATTGGAATCTGTAACTAGTGTCACAGGAATGGTTCAAAACATAGACATTAAGATGAGTCACTTTTCTTGTACTTAAGTCAGCATTGTGCCTTTTGTATTTAATTCCGATGCAATTTCTGTGTTTCATCGTCAATACGAAGGTCTGAGGGATACAGTAAACCTGAAGTGAAGCATCGGAATCTATAACTAGTGTCACAGGAATGGTTCAAAACATAGACAGTAAGAAGAGTCAGTCTTCTTGTACTTAAGTCAGCATTGTGCCTTTTGTATTTAATTGCGATGCAATTTCTGTGTTTCATCGTCAATACGAAGGTCAGAGGGATATAGTAAACCTGAAGTGAAGCATCGGAATCTATAACTAGTGTCACAGGATTGGTTCAAGCATTGACAGTAAGGAGGGTCAGTCTTCTTGTACTTAAGTCGCCATTGTGCCTTTTGGATTTAATTCCGATGCAATATCTGTGTTTCTTCGTCAATAAGAAAGTCAGAGGGATACAGTAAACCTGAAGTGAAGCATCGGATTCTATAACTAGTGTCACAGGAATGGTTCAAACCATAGACAGTAAGAAGAGTCAGTGCCTTTGTACTGAAGTCGGCATTGTGCCTTTTCTATTTAATTAAGATGCAATTTCTGTGTTTCATCGTCAATAATAAGTTCAGAGGGATACAGTAAATCTGAAGTGAAGCATCCTAATCCATAACTAGTGTCACAGGAATGGTTCGAAACATAGACAGTAAGAAGAGTCTGTCTCCTTGTACTTAAGGCGGCATTGTGCCTTTTGTATTTAATTAAGATGCAATTTCTGTGTTTCATCGTCAATAAGAAGGTCAAAGGGATACATTAAACCTGAAGTGAAGCATCGGAATCTATAACTAGTGTCACAGGAATGGTTCAAACCATAGACAGAAAGAAGAATCAGTCTTCTTTTACTTAAGTCGGCATCGTGCCTTTTGTATTTAATACCGATGCAATTTACGTGTTTCATCGTCAATAAGAAGGTCAGAGGTATACAGTAAACCTGAAGTGAAGCATCGGAATCTATAACTAGTGTCACAGGAAGGTTCAAAGCATAGACAGTAAGTAGAGTCAGTTTTCTTGTACATAAGTCAGCATTGTGCCTTTTGTATTTAATTCCGATCAATTTTCTGTGTTTGATCGTCAATAAGATGGTCAGAGGAATACAGTAATCCTGAAGTGTAGCATCGGGATCTAAAACTAGTGTCACAGGAATAGTTCAAAACATAAACAGTAAGAAGAGTCAGTTTTCTTGTACTTAAGCCGGCATTGTGCCTTTTCTATTTAATTAAGATGCAATTTCTGTGTTTCATCGTCAATAAGAAGGTCAAAGGGATACAGAGAACCTGAAGTGAAGCATCGGCTTCTAAATCCGGACTCAGAGGAAAGGTTCAAAACATAGACAGTAAGAAGAGCCAGTCTTCTTCTACATGAGTCAGCATTGTGCCTTTTGCATTTAATTCCGATGCAATTTCTGTCTTTCATCGTCAATAAGAAGGTCAGCTGGATAAAGTAATTCTGAAGTGAAGCATCGGAATCTATAACTAGTGTCACAGGAATGGTTCAAATCATAGACAGGAAGTATAGCCAGTCTTCTTGTACTTGAGTAGGCATTGTGCCTTTTGTATTTTATTCCGATGCAATATCTGTGTTTCATCGTCAATACGACGGTCAGAGGGATACAGTAAGCCTGAAGTGAAGCATCGGAATCTATAACTAGTGTCACAGGATGGTTCAAAACATAGACAGTAGGAAGAGTCAGTCTTCTAGTACTTAAGTCGGCATGGTGCCTTTTGTATTTAATTCCGATGCATTTTCTGTGTTTCATCGTCAATAAGAAGGTCAGAGGGATACAGTAAACCTGAAGTGAAGCTTCGAAATCTATAACTAGTGTCACAGAAATGGTTCAACACATAGACTTGAACAAGAGCCAGTCTTCTTGTACTTAAGTCGGCATTGTGCCTTTTGCATTTAATTCCGATGCAATTTCTGTGTTTCATCGTCTATAAGAAAGTCAGAGGTATACAGTAAACCTGAAGTGAAGCATCGGAATCTATAACTAGTGTCACAGGAAAGGTTCACAGCATAGACAGTAAGAGGAGTCAGTCTTCTTGTACTTATGTCGGCATTGTGCCTTTTGTATTTAATTCCGATGCAATATACGTGTTTCATCGTCAATAAGAAGGTCAGAGGAAACAGTAAACCTGAAGTGAAGTATCGGAATCTACAACTAGTGTCACAGGAATGGTTCAAAACATAGACAGTAAGAAGGGTCAGTTTTCTTGTACTTAAGTTGGCATTGCGCCTTTTGTATTTAATTCCGATGCAATTTCAGTGTTTCATCAACAATAAGAAGGTCACAGGGATACAGTAAACCTGAAGTGAAGCATCGGAATCTATAACTAGTGTCACAGGAACGGTTCAAAACATAAACAGTAAGAAGAGTCAGTTTTCTTGTACTTAGGTCGGCATTGTGCCTTTTGTAATTAATTCCGATGCAATTTCTGTGTTTCATCGTCAATAAGAAGGTCAGAGGGATACAGTAAACATTAAGTGAAGCATCGGAATCTATAACTAGTGCCACTGGAATGGTTCAAAACATAGACAGTAGAAAGGGTCAGTCTTCTTGTACTTAAGTCGGCATTGTGCCTTTTGTATTTAATTCCGATGCAATATCTGTATTTCTTCGTCAATAAGAAGGTCAGAGGGATACAGTAAACCTGAAGTGAAGCATCGGAATCTATAACTAGTGTCACAGAAATGGTTCAAATCATACTCTTTAAGAAGAGCCAGTCTTCTTGTACTTGAGGCGGCATTGTGCCTTTAGTATTTAATTCCAATGCAATTTCTGTGTTTCACCGTCAGTACGACGGTCAGAGGGATACAGAAAACCTGAAGTGAAGCATCGGAATCTATAACTAGTGTCACAGGAATGGTTCAAACATAGACAGTAAGAAGAGTCAGTCTTCTTGTACTCGAGTCGGCATTGTGCGTTTTGTATTTAATTCCGATGCCATTTCTGTGTTTCATCGTCAATAAGAAGGTAAGCTGGATACAGTAAACCTAAAGTGAAGCTTCGGAATCTAAAACTAGTGTCACAGGAATGGTTCAAAACATAGATGTTAAGAAGAGTCTTTTTTCTTTTACTTAAGTCGGCATTGTGCTTTTTCTATTTAATTCCGATGCAATTTCTGTGTATTGTCGTCAATAAGATGGTCCAAGGGATACAGTAAACCTGATGTGAAGCATCGGAATCGAAAAGCGGTCTCACAGGAAAGGTTCAAAACATAGACAGTTAGTAGAGCCAACTTCTTGTACCTGAGCCGGCATTGTGCCTTTTGTATTTAATTCCGATGCAATTTCTGTGTTTCATCGTCAATAAGACGGTCAGAGGGATACAGTAAACCTGAAGTGAAGCATCGGAATCTATCACTGGTGTCACAGGAATGGTTCAAAACATGGACAGTAAGAAGTGTCAGTCTTCTTGTATTTGAGATGGCATTGTGCCTTTTGTATTTAATTCCGATGCAATTTCTGTGTTTCATAGTCAATAAGAAGGTAAGCTGGATGTAGCAAACCTGAAGTGAAGCATCGGAATCTAAAACTAGTGTCACAGGAATAGTTCAAAGCAGAAAAAGTAAGAAGAGTCAGTTTTCTTGTACTTAGGTCGGCATTGTGCCTTTTGTATTTAATTACGATGCAATTTCTGTGTTTCATTGTCAATTAGAAGGTCAGAGGTAAACAGTAAACCTGAAGTGAAGCATCAGAATCTATAACTAGCGTCACAGGATTGATTCAAAACATAAATGGTAGGAAGGGTCAGTTTCCTTGTACTTAAGTCGGCATTGTGCCTCTTGTATGTAATTCCGATGCAATTTCTGTAATTCATCGTCAATAAGAAGGTCAGAGGGATACAGTAAACCTGAAGTGAAGCATCCGAATCTATAACTAGTGTCACAGGATCGGTTCACAACATAGACAGTAGGAAGAGTCAGTCTTCTAGTACTTAACTCGGCATTGTGCCTTTTGTATTTTATTCCGATGCATTTTCTGTGTTTCATCGTCTATAAGAGAGTCAGAGGGATACAGTAAACCTGAAGTGATGCTTCGCAATCATAACTAGTGTCACAGGAATGGTTCAAAACATAGATATTAAGAAGAGACTGTTTTCTTGTACATAAGTCGGCATTGTGCCTCTTCTGTTTAAATCCGATGCAATTTCTGTGTATCGCCGTCAATAACAAGGCCCAAAGGATACAGTAGACCTGAAGTGAAGCATCGGAATCTAAAACCGGTCTCACAGGAAAGGTTCAAAACATAGACAGTAAGTAGAGCCAGTCTTCTTGTACTTAAGTCGGCATTGTGCCTTTTGTATTTTATTCCGATGCAATTTCTGTGTTTCATCGTCAATAAGAAGGTCAGAGGCATACAGTAAACCTGAAGTGAAGCATCGGAATCTATAACTAGTGTCACAGAAATGGTTCAAAGCATAGACTTTAAGAAGAGCCAGTCTTCTTGTACTTGAGTCGGCATTGTGCATATTTTATTTCATTCCGATGCAATTTCTGTGTTTCATCGTCAATAAGAAGGTCAGAGGGATACAGTAAACCTGAAGTGAAGCATCGGAATCTATAACTAGTGGCACAGGAATGGTTCAAACCATAGACAGTAAGAAGAATCAGTCTTCTTTTACTTAAGTCGGCATCGTGCCTTTTGTATTTAATTCCGATGCAATTTACGTGTTTCATCGTCAATAAGAAGGTCAGAGGGATACAGTAAACGTGAAGTGAAGCATCGGAATCTATAACTAGTGTCTCAGGAAGGTTCAAAGCATAGACACTAAGTAGAGTCCGTTTTCTTGTACATAAGTCGGCATTGTGCCTTTTGTATTTAATTCCGATCAATTTTGTGTGTTTGATCGTCAATAAGATGGTCAGAGGGTTACAGTAATCCTGAAGTATAGCATCGGGATCTAAACTAGTGTCACAGGAATAGTTCAAAACATAAACAGTAAGAAGAGTCAGTTTTCTTGTACTTAAGCCGGCATTGTGCCTTTTGTATTTAATTAAGATGCAATTTCTGTGTTTCACCGTCAATAAGAAGGTCAAAGGGATACAGTGAACCTGAAGTGAAGCATCGGCTTCTAAATCCGGACTCAGAGGAAAGGTTCAAAACATAGACAGTAAGAAGAGCCAGTCTTCTTCTACATGAGTCAGCATTGTGCCTTTTGCATTTAATTCCGATGCAATTTCTGTCTTTCATCGTCAATTAGAAGGTCAGCTGGATAAAGTAATTCTGAAGTGAAGCATCGGAATCTATAACTAGTGTCACAGGAATGGTTCAAATTATAGACAGGAAGTATAGCCAGTCTTCTTGTACTTGAGTAGGCATTGTGCCTTTTGTATTTTATTCCGATGCAATATCTGTGTTTCATCGTCAATACGACGGTCAGAGGGATACAGTAAGCCTGAAGTGAAGCATCCGAATCTATTACTAGTGTCGCAGGATTGGTTCAAAACATAGACAGTAGGAAGAGTCAGTCTTCTTGTACTTAAGTCGGCATTGTGCCTATTGCATTTAATTCCAATGCAATTTCTGTGTTTCATCGTCTATAAGAAAGTCTGAGGGATACAGTAAACCTGAAGTGAAGCATCGGAATCTATAACTAGTGTCACAGGAAAGGTTCACAGCATAGACAGTAAGAGGAGTCAGCCTTCTTGTACTTATTTCGGCACTGTGCCTTTTGTATTTAATTCCGATGCAATGTACGTGTTTCATCGTCAATAAGAAGGTCAGAGGAAACAGTAAACCTGAAGTGAAGTATCGGAATCTATAACTAGTGTCACAGGAATGGTTCAAAACATAGACAGCAAGAAGGGTCAGTTTTCTTGTACTTAAGTCGGCATTGTGCCTTTTGTAATTAATTCCGATGCAATTTCTGTGTTTCATCGTCAATAAGAAGGTCAGAAGGATACAGTAAACATGAAGTGAAGCATCGGAATCTATAACTAGTGCCACATGAATGGTTCAAAACATAGACAGTAGGAAGGGTCAGTCTTCTTGTACTTAAGTCGGCATTGTTCCTTTTGTATTTAATTCCGATGCAATATCTGTATTTCTTCGTCCATAAGAAGGTCCGAGGGATACAGTAAACCTGAAGTGAAGCATCGGAATCTATAACTAGTGTCACAGGAATGGTTCAAACATAGACAGTAAGAAGGGTCAGTCTTCTTGTACTTGAGTCGGCATTGTGCCTTTTTTATTTAATTCCGAAGCAATTTCTGTGTTTCATCGTCAATAAGAAGGTCAGAGGGATACAGTAAACCTGAAGTGAAGCTTCGGAATCTATAACTAGTGTCACAGGAATGGTTCAAAACATAGATGTTAAGAAGAGTCTTTTTTCTTGTTCTTAAGTCGGCATTGTGCTTTTTCTATTTAATTCCGATGCAATTTCTGTGTATTGTCGTCAATAAGATGGTCCAAGGGATACAGTAAACCTGATGTGAAGCATCGGAATCGAAAAGCGCTCTCACAGGAAAGGTTCAAAACATAGACAGTTAGTAGAGCCAACTTCTTGTACCCGAGCCGGCATTGTGCCTTTTGTATTTAATTCCGATGCAATATCTGTGTTTCATCGTCAATACGACGGTCAGAGGGATACAGTAAACCTGAAGTGAAGCATCGGAATCTATCACTAGTGTCACAGGAATGGTTCAAAACATATACAGTAAGAAGTGTCAGTCTTCTTGTATTTGAGTCGGCATTGTGCCTTTTGTATTTAATTCCGATGCAATTTCTGTGTTTCATCGTCAATAAGACGGTCAGAGGGATACAGTAAACCTGAAGTGATGCTTCGGAATCTATAACTAGTGTCACAGGAATGGTTCAAATCATAGATATTAAGAAGAGTCTGCTTTCTTGTACATAAGTCGGCATTGTGCCTCTTCTGTTTAAATCCGATGCAATTTCTGTGTTTCGTCGTCAATAACAAGGTCCAAAGGATACAGTAAACCTGAAATGGCATCGGAATCTAAAACCGGTCTCACAAGAAAGGTTCAAAACATAGACAGTAAGTAGAGCCAGTCTTCTTGTACTTAAGTCAGCATTGTGCCTTTTGTATTTTATTCCGATGCAATTTCTGTGTTTCATCGTCAATAAGAAGGTCAGAGGGATACAGTAAACCTGAAGTGAAGCATCGGAATCTATAACTAGTGTCACAGAAATGGTTCAAAACATAGACTTTAAGAAGAACCAGTCTTCTTGTACTTGAGTCGGCATTGTGCCTTTTTTATTTAATTCCGATATAATTTCTGTGTTTCATCGTCAATAAGAGGGTCAGAGGGATACAGTAAACCTGAAGTGAAGAATCGGAATCTATAACTAGTGGCACAGGAATGGTTCAAACCATAGACAGGAAGAAGAATCAGTCTTCTTTTACTTAAGTCGGCATCGTGCCTTTTGTATTTAATTCCGATGCAATTTACGTGTTCCATCGTCAATAAGAAGGTCAGAGGGATACAGTAAACCTGAAGTGAAGCATCGGAATCTATAACTAGTGTCACAGGAAGGTTCAAAGCATAGACAGTAAGTAGAGTCAGTTTTCTTGTACATAAGTCGGCATTGTGCCTTTTGTATTTAATTCCGATCAATTTTCTGAGTTTGATCGTCAATAAGATGGTCAGAGGGATACAGTAATCCTGAAGTGAAGCATCGGGATCTAAAACTAGTGTCAGAGGAATAGTTCAAAACATAAACAGTAAGAAGAGTCAGTTTTCTTGTACTTAGGTCGGCATTGTGCCTCTTGTATGTAATTCCTATGCAATTTCTGTGTTTCGTCGTCAATAAGAAGGTCAGAGGGAGACAGTGTACCTGAAGTGAAGCATCGGAATCTATAACTAGTGTCACAGAATTGGTTCAAATCATAGACAGTAAGAAGAGTCAATTTGCTTGTACTTAAGTCGGCATTGTGCCATTTCTATTTAATTCCGATGCAATTTCTGTGTTTCGGCGTCTATAAGAATGTCCAAGGGATACAGTGAACCTGAAGTGAAGCATCGGCTTCTAAATCCGGACTCAGAGGAAAGGTTCAAAACATAGACAGTAAGAAGAGCCAGTCTTCTTCTACATGAGTCAGCATTGTGCCTTTTGCATTTAATTCCGATGCAATTTCTGTATTTCATCGTCAATAAGAAGGTCAGCTGGATAAAGTAATTCTGAAGTGAAGCATCGACATCGATAACTAGTGTCACAGGAATGGTTCAAATCATAGACAGGAAGTATAGCCAGTCTTCTTGTACTTGAGTAGGCATTGTGCCTTTTGTATTTTATTCCGATGCAATATCTGTGTTTCGTCGTCAATAAGACGGTCAGAGGGATACAGTAAGCCTGAAGTGAAGCATCCGAATCTATAACTAGTGTCACAGGATTGGTTCAAAACATAGACAGTAGGAAGAGTCAGTCTTCTAGTACTTAAGTCGGCATTGTGCCTTTTGTATTTAATTCCGATGCATTTTCTGTGTTTCATCGTCAATAAGAAGGTCAGAGGGATAGAGTAAACCTGAAGTGAAGCATCGAAATCCATAACTAGTGTCACAGAAATGGTTCAAAACACAGACTTTAAGAAGAGCCAGTCTTCTTGTACTTAAGTCGGCATTGTGCCTTTTGCATTTAATTCCGATGCAATTTCTGTGTTTCATCGTCTATAAGAAAGTCAGAGGGATACAGTAAACCTGAAGTGAAGCATCGCAATCTATAACTAGTGTCACAGGAAAGCTTCACAGCATACACAGTAAGCGGAGTCAGTCTTCTTGTACTTATTTCGGCATTGCGCCTTTTGTATTTAATTC
Organism: Schistocerca piceifrons; assembly: GCF_021461385.2. Lineage (NCBI taxonomy): Eukaryota > Metazoa > Arthropoda > Insecta > Orthoptera > Acrididae > Schistocerca > Schistocerca piceifrons. The sequence goes on along the minus strand of NC_060146.1, from coordinate 10,743,384 downwards.
CGATGCAATATACGTGTTTCATCGTCAATAAGAAGGTCAGAGCAAACAGTAAACCTGAAGTGAAGTATCGGAATCTATAACTAGTGTCACAGGAATGTTTCAAAACATAGACAGTAAGAAGGGTCAGTTTTCTTGTACTTAAGTCGGCATTGTGCCTTTTGTATTTAATTCCGATGCAATTTCAGTGTTTCATCAACAATAAGAAGGTCACAGGGATACAGTGAACCTGAAGTGAAGCATCGGAATCTATAACTAGTGTCACAGGAACGGTTCAAAACATAAACAGTAAGAAGAGTCAGTTTTCTTGTACTTAGGTCGGCATTGTGCCTTTTGTAATTAATTCCGATGCAATTTCTGTGTTTCATCGTCAATAAGAAGGTCAGAGGGATACAGTAAACATGAAGTGAAGCATCGGAATCCATAACTAGTGCCACAGGAATGGTTCAAAACATAGACAGTAAGAAGGGTCAGACTTCTTGTACTTAAGTCGGCATTGTGCATTTTGTATTTAATTCCGATGCAATATCTGTATTTCTTCGTCAATAAGAAGGTCAGAGGGATTCAGTAAACCTGAAGTGAAGCATCGGAATCCATAACTAGTGTCACAGAAATGGTTCAAAAAAAAGGCTTTCAGAAGACCAGTCTTCTTGTACTTGAGTCGGCATTGTGCCTTTTGTATTTAATTCCAATGCAAATTCTGTGTTTCACCGTCAGTACGACGGTCAGAGGGATACAGAAAACCTGAAGTGAAGCATCGGAATCTGTAACTAGTGTCACAGGAATGGTTCAAACATAGACAGTAAGAAGAGTCAGTCTTCTTGTACTTGAGTCGGCATTGTGCCTATTGTATTCAATTCCGAAGCAATTTCTGTGTTTCATCGTCAATAAGAAGGTCAGAGCGATACAGTAAAACTGAAGTGAAGCATCGGAATCTAAAACTAGTGTCACAGGAATAGTTCAAATCATAAACAGTAAGAAGAGTCTGTTTTCTTGTACTTATGTCGGCATTGTGCCTTTTATATTTACTTCCGATGCAATTTCTGTGTTTCATTGTCAATTAGAAGGTCAGAGGGGATTACAGTAAACCTGAAGTGAAGCATCGGAATCTATAACTAGTGTCACAGAAATGATTCAAAACATAGACAGTAAGCAGGGTCAGTTTTCTTGTACTTGAGTCGGCATTGTGCCTTTTGTATTTAATTCCGATGCCATTTCTGTGTTTCATCGTCAATAAGAAGGTAAGCTGGATACAGTAAACCTAAAGTGAAGCTTCGGAATCTATAACTAGTGTCACAGGAATGGTTCAAAACATAGATGTTAAGAAGAGTCTTTTTTCTTGTACTTAAGTCGGCATTGTGCTTTTTCTATTTAATTCCGATGCAATTTCTGTGTATTGTCGTCAATAAGATGGTCCAAGGGATACAGTAAACCTGATGTGAAACATCGGAATCGAAAAGCGGTCTCACAGGAAAGGTTCAAAACATAGACAGTAAGAAGTGTCAGTCTTCTTGTATTTGAGTCGGCATTGTGCCTTTTGTATTTAATTCCGATGCAATTTCAGTGTTTCATCGTCAATAAGAAGGTAAGCTGGATATAGTAAACCTGAAGTGAAGCATCGGAATCTAAGACTAGTGTCACAGGAATAGTTCAAAACATAAAAAGTAGGAAGAGTCAGTTTTCTTGTACTTAGGTCGGCATTGTGCCTTTTGTATTTAATTCCGATGCAATTTCTGTGTTTCATTGTCAATTAGAAGGTCAGAGGGAAACAGTAAACCTGAAGTGAAGCATCAGAATCTATAACTAGCGTCACAGGATTGATTCAAAACATAGATGGTAGGAAGGGTCAGTTTTCTTGTACTTAAGTCGGCATTGTACCTCTTGTATGTAATTCCGATGCAATTTCTGTGTTTCATCGTCAATAAGAAGGACAGAGGGAGACAGTGTACCTGAGTGAAGCATCGGAATCTGTAACTAGTGTCACAGGAATGGTTCAAAACATAGACAGTAAGAAGAGTCAATTTGCTTGTACTTAAGTCGGCATTGTGCTTTTTCTATTTAATTCCGATGCAATTTTTGTGTTTCGGCGTCTATAAGAAGGTCCAAGGGATACAGTAAACTTGATGTGAAGCATCGGAATCGAAAACCGGTCTCACAGGAAAGGTTCAAAACATAGACAGTAAGTAGAGCCAGTCTTCTTGTACTCGAGTCGGCATTGTGCTTTTTGTATTTAATTCCGATGCAATTTCTGTGTTCCATCGTCAATAAGAAGGTCAGAGGGATACAGTAAACGTGAAGTGAAGCATCGGAATCTATAACTAGTGTCACAGGAATGGTTCAAAACATAGACAGTAGGAATGGTCAATCATCTTGTACTTAAGTCGGCATTGTGCCTTTTGTATTTAATTCCGATGCAATATCTGTATTTCTTCGTCAATAAGAAGGTCAGAGGGATACAGTAAACCTGAAGTGAAGCATCGGAATCTATAACTAGTGTCACAGAAATGGTGCAAAACCTAGACTTTAAGAAGAGCCAGTCTTCTTGCGCTTGAGTCGGCATTGTGCCTTTTGTATTTAATTTCCATGCAATTTCCGTGTTTCACCG